>NC_084757.1:13501399-13518899 GCF_033978785.1 Entelurus aequoreus | reverse complement strand
TTTTTTGGGGGGGGTTTATGAACTCAGGAAGTATGTCCCTGTTGGACATTATTACCAACATATGACTGTGACAACTTAGTAATAGATTGATACCTAAATTTGTAGTAACGTGTCCAAACAACAGAAGAATAAGCGCTAATTACATTTTAACAGAAGTGTAGATAGAACATGTTACAACATAAAGTAAGCAGATATTAACAGTAAATGAACGAGCTGATTAATAATCCATTTTCTCCCGCTTGTCCCTCATAATTTTGTCGAAGTAATACAATGGGAAATTACACAATATGTTACTGTATATGTCAGCAGCCAAGTTAGGTGCCTTTGTAACCCGTTGTAACCCGTTTGCTTACTTACTACTAAAAGAGAAGATGTCTAGCATCTTATTTAATGCCAAAATTGTTCTTTGATTGCAAAAATAAAGGTATGTTTAATGTATAAGATTTTCTGTTAAAATAAAGCCGATAATGACAATTTTGTGGTCCTTTTTATTTCGAAAAGGATCAAAATACATTTTGGTCCCGGGACAACCCTAGGAAAGAGGATAATTCAATTAATCAATCAATGTTTACTTATATAGCCCTAAATCACGAGTGTCTCAAAGGGCTGCACAAGCCACAACGACAATTCCGAAATGTAAAAATGTATTTGATATAACAAGGTTTTTTTTGTTTTTTTCTTTCAATTTAATGATTCAGCGTCAACCCACCTGTTTTTCCCAGGAAAATCCCGCCCCTTCTCTTTCTGGCTGGAAAATGTGTTGTGTTTTTAACCTTAAGGAGCAACACTCTTTATTGACATGCCAGCACGCATGAGACCGCACAGAATACAGTGCCAGAGATCCCATATTTAGCCCAATGAGTACCACAATAACGATAGTATGCCCATTACGTCGATCACAAGCTACTGGTCGATCATGGAGGGTGTGTCAGTCGATCGCCAGCCAGGCATTAAAAAAATAGACCTAAAAATTAGCGATCATCAATCTTCACCAAGACGTCACTTTCGTCACTTGATTGACATTCACGGCACCCGAGGGTCTTGTGAGATGACGCCGGCTGCTGCCAGATCAGTATTAAGAAAAAATGACCGACAGGTAGGCGGGAAACACTTTTTATTTCAACAGACTTACCTGACGTCAAAACTCTAAAGACTGACTGCACAGTTCCTATCTTCACAATAAAAGCCCTGCTTCATCCTGCCTGTGCTAACAAAATAAGTGTCTCAGAAAGCTGGCGTGCACAAGCTAGCAAGCTACAGAGTTTGCCGCCAATGTATTTCTTGTAAAGTGTATAAAAGGAGTATGGAAGCTGGACAAATAAGATGCCAAAAACCAACCACTTTCATGTGGTATTGGACAGAAAGGAGGACTTTTTTTCTCCTCCATTTGAAAATGTGGACGTTATCATCACTACTGTCTGATTCCTATCAATGCAAGTCATCAGAATCAGGCAATACACCAACTTATATTCTTGTCTTCATGAAAGAAAGGAATTTATATGTGTTAAACATGCTTGTATTATCATTAAAAACCTTTTAACTTGTTAACAAAAACGTCTCTTTCATAAATAAATAACATCAAATGATATATATGAATGAATTAGATCCCCTCGACTTGGTCAATTGAAAAGTAGCTCGCCTGCAGAAAAACTGTGGGCACCCCTGGTATAAATGTAATTTAAATGGAATAGTATATAAATTGTGGACGTTAAATGGGATTAGGTTAGAAAGAAAAGAAAAAGAAACAAAAGGACAGCTTGTGATCATGTAGTGCAAATAAAATGTAAAAACAATAACAGCAAACCAAATAAAAGCCCTCGTTATTTTATGTTAAAATTATAGATGTCCGATAATATCGGACTGCCGATATTATCGGCCGATAAATGCTTTAAAATGTAATATCGGAAATTATCGGTATCGGTTTCAAAATTCTCAATATCAGTTTCAAAAAGTAAAATTTATGACTTCTTAAAACGCCGCTGTGTACACGGACGTAGAGAGAAGTACAGAGCGCCAATAAACCTTAAAGGCACTGCCTTTGCGTGCCGGCCCAGTCACATAATATCTACGGCTTTTCACACACACAAATTAATGCAAGGCATACTTGGTCAACAGCCATACAGGTCACACTGAGGGTGACCGTACAAACAACTTTAACACTGTTACAAATACGCGCCACACTGTGAACCCACACCAAACAAGAATGACAAACACATTTCGGGAGAACATCTGATCCGTAACACAACAGAACAAATACCCAGAACCCCTTGCAGCACTAATTCTTCCGGGACGCTACAATATACACCCCCGCTACCCCCTATCTCCCCCGCCCCCAACCCCGCCCACCTCAACCTTCTCATGCTCTCTCAGGGAGAGCATGTCCCAAATTCCAAACTGCTGTTTTGAGGCATGTTAAAAAAATAATGCACTTTGTGACTTCAATAATAAATATGGCAGTGCCATGTTGCCATTTTTTTCCATAACTTGAGTTGATTTATTTTGGAAAACCTTGTTACATTGTTTAATGCATCCAGCGGGGCATCCCAACAAAATTAGGCATAATAATGTGTTAATTCCACGACTGTATATATCTGTATCGGTTGAATCGGTAATTAAGAGTTGGAAAATATCGGATATCGGCAAAAAAGCCATTATCGGACATCTCTAGTTAAAATGCAAATATTGACAGGTTTGCTCAGGTTCCTCTTCAAATGTAGCTACTGCCGTCTTGTGGAGTTAACTGTATCCGGAGGTTGCCTACAGCCACAATAGTTAATACCTCTGTTATGAGATGACACCCGGCAGTTATTTGCTTTTGTAGACCCTTTTGTAGCCTTTATTTAAATAATTACTTGGATTATTTGCGTTATGTAATTGCATCGTGGTTGGCTCTCCTTTCACAGGGCTTCTGGAACAGTCTTCACCGCCATTGATGTTGCCACAGGACAGGAGGTAATTCAAGCGGCTGACAAATGACCTCAATTTAGGTTTATTAATTGTTATACTTTTAACGTTGTTATTTCCTTTGTCGGCTTTTCGCAGGTGGCCATTAAACAGATCAACCTCCAGAAGCAGCCCAAGAAGGAGCTCATCATCAATGAGATTCTCGTCATGAAGGAGCTGAAGAACCCCAACATTGTCAACTTCCTCGACAGGTGAGGTCCAACACTTGATCAAAAATAAAAATGTTGTTGTTTATATGTTTGGAGCACCATGTGACTATGTGTGTGTGTGTCAGTTTCTTGATGGGAGAGGAGCTGTTTGTGGTAATGGAGTACCTGGCAGGCGGCTCGCTCACCGACGTCGTCACGGAAACGTGCATGGATGAAGCCCAGATAGCGGCCGTCTGCAGAGAGGTGCGCTCACAAACACTTTTAAGGTCCTGTAGTAAATATAAAAACAAGTAGTTTAACTCTAATCGTCCGTCTGTAGTGTTTGCAAGCTTTGGACTTCCTGCACGCAAACCAGGTTATCCACAGAGACATTAAAAGTGACAACGTGCTGCTCGGCATGGACGGCTCCGTCAAGCTCAGTGAGTTGTGCATTTTGATAACGAAGAGAAAGCTTGATCATGGCGACTAACTGACATTCCTGCCGTTTCTTCTATCTGCAGCTGACTTCGGGTTCTGCGCCCAGATCACTCCCGAGCAGAGCAAGCGCAGCACCATGGTGGGCACGCCCTACTGGATGGCCCCCGAGGTGGTGACTCGCAAAGCTTACGGGCCTAAAGTGGACATCTGGTCGCTGGGCATCATGGCCATTGAGATGGTCGAAGGCGAGCCACCCTATCTGAACGAGAACCCTCTACGGGTGAGTGCTAGCACATTTTATCGGAATTTTAAGCGAGTCGTGGGCTCCAGAAGTACCGTTTTTTTTTTTTTTTATTAAATCAACATAAAAAACACAATATACAGTCATTCACACAAAAGGGGTTGTTTCTTTCTGTTATTAAATTTCTGGTTCCTACAATATAGAACAATACAGTCTGCAAGGGATACAGACAGTCCTTGGAGCACACATGATTGTGTGTGCTGCTGGTCCACTAACTATTTTTTATGTAATTGTTTTTATATTGTTTTACTTTCTTTTTTATTCAAGAAAACGTTTTTTATTTATCTATCTTTTATTTTATTTTTCTAAAAAGGACCTTATCTTCACCAGACCAGGTTGTCAATGAAATTAGATTGTTTAAAGGGTTCTTAAAACCAGGTCCAGTCCAGGTTGGGCTCAGCAACACACACCTCCATTCATGCACACTGAAAATTAGGGAACACAACAGATTGCATACAATCTATAAACAAAATTACATTTTCAAAATAAGCATTTATGTACAGTCCAGATTATGTCCAGGTCGGGCTCAGCAACACACACCTTCATTTATGTACACTCAAATTAGGGAACACAACAACAGATTCAGTGTTTCCATAAACTGCCAAGATACCTGTGGCGGTGGGGGCGTGGCTATGGGCGTGGTCACATGACATCTTCGAGTAATTTGCATCATTTACTACAATGATATGATTTTCTCTCAAACGGCTCAAAAAATGTATACTTACTAATTAATAACAACAGTTTTTTTTAAACGTCCATCCATCCATCCATTTTACAATATAATTACAACACTTTATGTACATATTTATATACAGATTTGAACAATAAGTTATTCACTGAAATATATTTATTAATTGTGATTCTTACAAAAAATATATCTTATAAAATATAAAAGCTCAAATGTTTCTTAAAGCTCTGCCCCTTTAATTAGTGCATGCTAAATAATTTAACTTTAGCCTACTACTACAACCATATTATTTACCAGCAACATAAAGTGAAACAGAGGCAGAGGTGTCCTGCCACAGTCAGTAACAAATAAACAGAAAACAGTAGTGGTCAAATACAAATAAGGCAACAAGAGAAGTATCCTACACTTCTCTTTTGTAAAGTAAATCTGAACAGCCTATATGGGCATCTACATCAACTATATGATTTGCCTGAGAAGCTGGACAGGACAAAAAATATATATATATTTCGTGGCGGGCCGCCACAAATAAATGAATGTGTGGGAAACACTGAGATTACATATAATCTATAAAGAAAATTACATTTTCAAAAATAAGCCTTTGAGGACTTCCCATCTTTTTTTATGTTTTTTGGCATCATTATCGTTTTCAACCATATAACTTTCTAAAGTTAAAAAATACTGAATAAATGTTTTAAAGAAAGTAATACTAAGTGAATATATGTTTTTGGCCTTAAAAATAAACCTTTTACCGAGTACTATAATTAAATTGACTAAATCATGACTGTCAATGAACTCTCCTAAAATAACAGAAACCACATCAAGCTTCATAAACAAACCAATCCAGAAGTACCGTTTTTTCCGGACCATAGAGCGCACCGGATTATAAGGCGGACTGCTGATGAGCGGGTCTAGTCAGGTCTATTTTCATACAAAAGGCACACCGGATTATAGGCCGCATTAAAGGGGTCATATTATTATTATTTTTTCTAAATGTGAAACACTTCCTTGTGGTCTACATAACATGTAATGGTGGTTCTTTGGTCAAAATGTTGCATAGATTAAGTTTTACAGATCATCTTCGAGACTCTTTCTGACAGTCGCTTCGGAATGCGCCGTTTTGTTGGCGGTCTTATTGACGACAGTGTCTTTTCTCCGTCATCTTTGTTGTAGCGGTGTAGCGTGCAAGGACGGGAGTGGAAGAAGTGTCAAAAGATGGAGCTAACTGTTTTAATGACATTCAGACTTTACTTCAATCAATAACGGAGCAGCATCTCCTCATCCGTGGCTCACTAGTGCAACAATGTGTCCCGTGAAAAACCGTCCGACCGGAACTCTCTCATAACTAAAGTTCCTTGGGTGAATAATGTAAACTCACTACACCGGTATGTTTTAGCGCTTCCATGGCGAGTTTACTGACAGATATAAGTAAGAACTTTACACTACTTTATATTAGGGCTGCAACTAACGATTAATTTGATAATCGATTAATCTGTCGATTATTACTTCGATTAATCGATTAATAATCGGATGAAAGAGACAAACTACATTTCTGTCCTTACCAGTATTTTATTGAAAAAACCCAGCATACTGGCACCATACTTATTTTGATTATTGTTTCTCAGCTGTTTGTACATGTTGCAGTTTATAAATAAAGGTTTATTTTTATTATATATTTTTTTTAAATATTTTTTTTATTTTATTTTTTTTGAAAAGCCTCTGCGCATAGCATAGATCCAACGAATCGATGACTAAATTAATCGGCAACTGTTTTTATAATCGATTTTAATCGATTTAATCAATTAGTTGTTGCAGCCCTACTTTATATTAGAAATGACAACAGCGGAGGATGAATGTCCCATAACAAGAAGGTAGACAAAAAGAAAAAGCTTATCGACTACGGTGGCGGATGCGTGAACATTTTCAGGACTTATGCAGATCCCAAATACACATCAACAGGTACCAGAAGGTAAGAAAAGTTGATTTTGCATTATTTTGCGAAACAAAACACCAGATAATATGTCTGCTAATGGGTGCTATTTTGCAGTCCTTATACACACACCATAATAATAATTGTATGTCTGACTACAGTAGCCGAAATTCGCCGAAAATCCATCTAGGTGTGTGGCTTCTTAGCTTACCAAAGTCGTAATAAAACATTTTGACAGATTTCTGAGCGCCGTGTGCAATGTTCTATATTCCCAATGGAACATTTAATGTTTTGGTGTTGGTTACTGGCGTCCTATTGTAGTCTATAAGTATCTCTTATGTGTGACCACCATCTATTGGTCACACTTGTCATTACACCATGCACCAAATAAAACTACTTTGAGGTTGGTAAGCACAACCAGAATTAATCCGTACATTAGGTGCACCGGTTTATAAGGCGCACTGTCGATTTTTGAGAAAATGAAAGGATTTTAAGTGCACCTTATAGTCCGGTAAATACGGTATTTGAACAGCGCTAGTTTTTGTGACCTTTGCCTTTATACACCAACACAATTTACTTAAAATAAAAGTGTAGACCTTTAGTTTTAATTAAACAAATATGACATTTACTATTAAGGAATTACAGTCATATTATGCAGAGGTGTGGAAGACATATTGTAATGATGTGTGTAACGATATAGTAGGGATGTAACCATATGAGAATTTCATTACACGGTTATTGTGACCAAAATGATCACGGTTATCATTATTATTGTGGAAAGTTCTCAAAAAGCTTTTTAAACGTAACTAAAATATAGCCTATACCAGACCTGGGCAAATTAAGGCCTGTTAAGCTTTTCAATCTGGCCCGCCGGACATTCCCAAATATTTTTTTTTAGATCTTTTAAGATAGAAACAATAGCTGCCATTATGATGTGCAGTGATGTTTTCAAATGACCGGAATTCTTGAACTATACAACGTATTTTAGTGGTTAGAATCTGCGCTTTTGCATGATATACTAGTTACTATGGTAATCTACGTCACAGCAGCTCAGACGAGGCACCAAGCAGTGTGGGAGCGTTTCCACAGAGTGATTCCAGAGGGGCCAGCCTGAAATGCGAGTGTCAGGGACAGACGCGGAAGGAGATTTTTACAACAGAGTTCTAAATCTTAGTGATATATCAGATTGTAGGTGGGGGTTTTTTTACCCTTTGCATTCATATTTCGCTGTGTTTGTTGCATTTTTGTTGTTTCGCTTGATTGTAAATAATGTCGATCGAGAGAGGGGGTGACGTTTATATGTTGTCATTATTTAGTGTTTTATCCTTCATAGTTAATATTGTAAATCCCACATTCTTTATTTTCATGTACATTCTGGGTGTCTCATTCCAGTAAAAACTAGGGATGTCCGATAATGGCTTTTTGCCGATATCCGATATTGTCCAACTCTTAATTACCGATACCTATATCAACCGATACCGATATATACAGTCGTGGAATTAACACATTATTATGCCTAATTTGGACAACCAGGTATGGTGAAGATAAGGTCCTTTTAAAAAATAAAAAAAATAAGAAATATATTAAAAACATTTTCTTGAATAAAAAAGAAAGTAAAACAATATAAAAACAGTTACATAGAAACTAGTAATTAATGAAAATGAGTAAAATTAACTGTTAAAAGTTAGTACTATTAGTGGACCAGCAGCACGCACAATCATGTGTGCTTACGGACTGTATCCCTTGCAGACTGTATTGATATATATTGGTATATAATGTAGGAACCAGAATATTAATAACAGAAAGAAACAACCCTTTTGTGTGAATGAGTGTAAATGGGGGAGGGAGGTTTTTGGGGTTGGTGCACTAATTGTAAGTGTATCTTGTGTTTTTTATGTTGATTTAATAAAAAATAAATAAAAACGATACTGATAGTACAAAAACCGATACCGATCATTTCCGATATTACATTTTAAAGCATTTATCGGCCGATATTATCGGACATTTAAAATTCCATTCCGTTTTTTAAGGCGGTCTGGCATAATGTTTTCAGCATTCAATCAGACATTATTGTGAGTTTTTGTAACAGTGTTCCTGAAAATCAGATATACTGGCCCCCAGACATATTTTTTTCTCTAAATTTGCCCCCCCCTCCAGTCAAAATAATTGCCCAGGCCTGGCCTATACAGTACTGCCATCTAATGTCTTGGAAGTGCAACCAGTTTGCAAATTTGAAATTTTATTATCAAACAATTAACATTAACACTTACAAAAGTACCTTAAATTGGTACTGTTGAGTACTGGTATGGACTCCCAGGTACCGTGAATTGGTACCGTATCGGTTCAAATGTGAATGTTACCCATCCCAAAGTAAAAGATATAAAGTGAATACTAACTGACAAAAACTTTCAAAACTTCCAAAGAAATTACATTTTGGTGCCAGCTGATCTTCGTTCATTGCCACACTTGGCCCTTTGGTTGTGATAAAGTGATAAAATATGTAACATGTATGTTACTCTAATAAAGCACTGTACAAGTACTAAGTAAAACAGTGAATGATATGTCTGGGCTAGATCAGAAGAAACTAAACTTGGCTCTAAGAATGGAGAGTAATGGAGACTGAACACAGGAGTTAAGTTTAAGTGGTACCAAATTATATTAAAGAATAATAGGAAAAATAAACAAACAAACATTAAACATGTAAATTCGAATGGCCATTCACATATTCAACAATTCACAAAACGTTCAGTATTTACAATATCAGTGTACTTGATTCAGTCCTTGTTTTCTACCAATGATGGTATAAGCGCAACACGAGTTCAGAGTTCATTAAACGGGCCCTGCAAAGTCCACGTTGTGGTGGCAGTGTCCAGAGGGGTTTTAGTGAAGGGACGGGGGAAAAGTGAATGTTCAGGAGGACCGCAATAAACACGTTGCGTTTTGGTAAAAAAAAGGGGAAAACAGAGGGCGGCTGCTGAGGAGCCTCCTACCAGCCCGGGGCTCGGTTGGGTGGATTTAGTTCAGTTCAGGTGGTTCGGTTCCAGGCATAAAGCTTCAGACTCTAGTTCAGGGGCCGTATTTATCAAGCTTCTTAGAATTACTCCTAAGAAGTCTGCTAAGAGTTGACTTAAGAGTAAATAAATTATTCGCTGAAAGCTGCATTTAAAAGTTAGTTATCAAGCGTCTTACTCACACTTTCAGCGAAGTGTAGGACTGAATCTTAAGTGTCACACTCAGAGCTGAATTACGACATTACTATGTGCCGTAAACGGAATTCTAGGTGATGTAATTTCTGTGTCCATAGAAATGACCAATCACGGAAGGGAATCCCTTGGCTAAGAATAAAGAAATATCTTAGAAATATTTAAGTGGACAATGGGAGTGTATATTTTGACAATAAACTACAAAATAATACA
This sequence comes from Entelurus aequoreus, assembly GCF_033978785.1. NCBI lineage: Eukaryota > Metazoa > Chordata > Actinopteri > Syngnathiformes > Syngnathidae > Entelurus > Entelurus aequoreus. The sequence goes on along the minus strand of NC_084757.1, from coordinate 13,509,037 downwards.
AAACAAACTAGTCCCCGCCCCCACTCACGCTACCGCTCCCTCTCCTCTCTCGCCCACACACTCACTGACGTCACTCACCTCACATGCTGTCACCTATTAAAGAGCCACACACACACATACGCTACTCTCATAACATTTTCTTTCCAATTCATTAATTAGGCAACTAATTTGAAACTGGTATGGGGGGCTCTATATATACTAGCCCACTGCAGCCACATACAGAAATCAACAAGGAATCTAAAATTATTAAATCTGTGACAAAAATAATACCCGCTCTGTCTAAATGATACCGTTTGATCAGCTGCTCGTCATCAAACAAAGCCACGACATCCTTCCGCTCCCTGAACGTTCGCGCACGTCTCTCTCGCCTCAGTGCCATCCCCTGCTGGCAACTCCTAACCACTTAAGACACCTCTGAAGGTCTCTTAAATATCGTGGAGAGTAGGAGTGATTCTTAGACTTAAGAAAGTTGATAAATAGCTTTTATTCTTAAGTTTGAGAGTAGAACTAAATTTCGCAAATTCTCAGGACTTAAATGTAAAATGGCACTCTAAGACACTTGATAAATACGGCCCCAGGGCTCTAAGCTCGCCATCCAACCTGGCCTGTATAAAAGGGCAGGACCAGTCAAGTTTCCAGTGCGCACACAAAAGAAAATACATTCAAATACTAAATAATACTACTGTATTCAAGTAGCAAAGTATATTCGATTTCCTAATTCACACCTTTTATCCAGAACTGCAACAAAACGTAACGGGCTCTACCTGGAAATTGGTTTTCTACCGCACTAAAACAAAGTACTCTCCTGGTCATAATTCCATTCAAGTGAGCAAAATCCTGAAATGTGCACTCTTTTTGGTTGGTGTTGTGCAGGCCTTGTATCTGATCGCCACCAACGGCACCCCTGAGCTCCAGAACCCGGAGAAGCTGTCTCCGGTCTTCAGAGATTTCCTCAACCGCTGCCTGGAGATGGACGTGGAGAGGAGAGGCGGCGGCAAAGAGCTCTTGCAGGTTGGCAACGCTTCCTAGTTCAAGCTAATCGTCAAAGCTACAAAACTTAGTGAGTGTCTCCTCCTACGCAGCATCCCTTCCTGAAGCTGGCCAAGCCCCTGTCGAGCCTCACGCCGCTCATCCTGGCCGCCAAGGAGGCCATGAAAGGCAATCGTTAGGAAGCCACGCTGTGCACACCCAAACACACACTTTGTCACACAAACACAACGCCAACTGTTTCCATTTAGTGCCAGAAATAGGCCGAGCAGCCTTAAAAACGACAAAAAAAGCCAAGACAAAACCTCACTGTGAAGAAGACCAAAAATGAAGAGCATGACCCCTCCGCCCCTACAACACCCACCATCGCTGATCCAGACGAACTCCGACCTTCTCCGACGAGACAAAGTGCTTCCTCTCAGTCGGGCATCTCTCGGTGACACGACAGGACCGGCCTTGTATTCAACTTGCAATGAAGAAGATGCCTCGTTCTAGTTTTGTTTTAATTGTTATTGTTTAATCAGCTGCCTTAAAAAAAACGCAAAAAAAAAAAAAATGTTGCCTAATGTATTGTTGATTTGTCAACCTATGATTTTTACTACCTTTTTTTGTGTCATTTTACCTTCTCAGCGTTGTCAGTGTCTTAGCTATTTTGATACTTGAATTTCATACAGGTGTCCCCCTTATCACTTTTTAATGAACATTTCACCGGACTGCTTTTTTTTAAAGAACCATTTCAGTGGATCACAATCAAGATTGTGTCAATGACTTTTTTTAAATTTTATTTCCACACCTGACAGACCTACTGTGCCACATTTAGACCCTATATATAAGAGGTGCACCTTACAGGCAAATTTAAGTTTAGATTGACAGGGTTTATATTTTCCTCTTTATTGTTGATAATAAAAAGTGAAACTTGTATTCTGAGGTATGTTTATAATGTGTGTGTGAGTGATGACTATTGGTTGACCAGCAATGTTGTTCAAATAATTAAACCTCATCACTATATCATATAAATTAGAAACAGCCGTACTTGATGATATTTTATTGTTTTATTTGTGCATTTTTTCTTTAAAGTAAAAAATACTTACATTTTATTGTCACGGACCGGAAGTTGTTGAAAAACCTTTATTGTAAAAGTAAAACAAATACCCGGATGTCACAGACCGGAAGTTGTTAAAAAACCTTTACTCTAAAAGTAAAACAAATACCCGGATGCCACGGACCGGAAGTTGTTGAAAAACGCCGACGACACGACGAAACGAGGCTCAAACACCGATTTAAACTAAATGTGTCTATTTACGCATAATGGCCAAGCCTTTTAAAGACAAAGAAGCATATCTCAGACTTAATTACCTCTACCAGGTAAGCTTAAACACGTTTTAGACAACCGGTTAGCAGGCTATGCTAGCAGCCGCTTTGCTAACGCGTGTCCATGTTATTTTACTTTGCCAGGCTGCTCATTGTGTCCTCTCTCAAAACCCGGAGAACGTCGAGTTGGCCCGTTTCTACTGTTTCACTCAGCGCACCGTTGCAAGACGCCTCGTACTACGGCAGTAAGTTGGCACGAGATAAAGCCAAAATTGTAAATTGGGGTTGGTTTTATTTTGAAAAGCTTCAAGGCGTATGACGTCACTTCCTCCAAGGCATGACTTTGGTTTAGTGATGTCCAAAGTGTGGCCAGGGAGACATTTGCGGCCTTCCTATTGAGTTTTTTTTTGGCCCGTAACATATAGTCGAAATAAAATCGACAAAAAAACAGCAGTAAAAATGTAAGAAAGAAGGGTAAAAAGGTGTAATGTTATGGAAAAGCTGAAATGTTGATTCACATAATAATTCCCTTATTTGTCCACAACACATTTTGTTTTTAAATATACATATATGATTTATGTTTTTTGCATTTTTTAACAACATTACGATTTACGAAAAGTATGTGGCTCTTGGTGGGAAACGTTTAGACACCCCTGGTTTAGCTGTTCTGTCTGGACACGACATTAGGAAAACCAGCCCAATGTCATGTAATTTTGTTAAAAATGTGTGTCTTTTACAAAGTTAAAGCTCAACTTTGACCAACAAAACACATTTCAAATGTGTAGTACAGTTGTACCTTGATTTACAAACTTAATTGGTTTTTCACCATGGTGCCTGAATCAAAAAGTTTGTATAGTGAAGCATAGGTCCCAATAAGAACCCATGTAAGCATGAATAATTGGTTCTATTTTAGTAATTATTTGACTAAAATAGGGACTTTATGTGTATGTATGTATGTATGTATATATATATATATATATATATATATATATATATATATATATATATATATATATATATATATATATATATATATATATATATATATATTATATATAATGTGTGTGTGTGTGTGTGTCCAAAACCAGTGAAGTTGGCACATTGTGTAAATGGTAATTAAAAAAAGAATACAATTATTTGCCAATCCTTTTCAACTTATATTTCATTGAATAGACTGCAAAGACAAGATATTTAATGTTCCAACTAGGGCTGCAACTAACAACTAATTTGATAATCGATTAATCTGTCTATTATTTATTCGATTAATCGATTAATAATCGGATAAAAGAGACAAACTACATTTCTATCCTTCCCAGTATTTTATTGGGGGAAAAAACAGCATACTGGCACCATACTTATTTTGATTATTGTTTCTCAGCTGTTTGTAAATGTTGCAGTTTATAAATAAAGGTTTACAAAAAATTAAAAAAAGACAAAAAGTACCCTCTGCGCATGCGCATAGCATAGATCCAACGAATCGATGACTAAATTAATTGCCAACTATTTTTATATTTGATTTTAATCGTTTTAATCGATTAGTTGTTGCAGCCCTAGTTCCAACTGAGAAACGTAAGTTGTTTTTTTGCAAATAATCATTAACTTAGAATTTAATGGCAGCAACACATTGCAAAAAAGTTGGCACTGGGGCATGTTTACCACTGTGTTACATGGCCTTTCCTTTTAACAACACTCAGTAAACATTTGGGAACTGAGGAGACCAATTTTTGAAGCTTTTCATGTGGAATTCTTTCCCATTCTTGCTTGATGTACAGCTTGAGTTGTTCAAAAGTCTCCGTTGTGGTATTTTAGGCTTCATAAAGCGCCACAAATTTTCAATGGGAGACAGGTCTGGACTACAGGCAGGCCAGTCTAGTACCTGCACACTTTTACTATGAAGCCACACTGTTGTAACACGTGGCTTGGCATTGTCTTGCTGAAATAAGCAGGGGCGTCCATGAAAAAGACGCTGCTTGGATGGCAACATGTGTTGCTCCAAAACCTGTATTAATGGTGCCTTCACGGAAGTGTACAAAACCCAAAACCAGTGAAGTCGGCACGTTGTGTAAATGGTAAATAAAAACAGAATACAATGATTTGCTAATCCTTTTCAACTTATATTCAATTGAATGGACTGCAAAGACAAGATATTTAATGTTCAAACTGAGAAACTAAATAATTTTTATGCAAATAATCATTAACTTAGAATTCAATGGCAGCAGCACTTTGCAAAAAATTTGGCACAGGGGCATTTTTACAAATTTGACAAATAGAGGGGTTTTGTCAATTGAGGTTCCACTGTATAACCTTACAAAAATGGAGCATTATTCTCCCAATAAAAACAGATATTGTACTGAAATGAATCACTTTAATAAAACCAAGCCTTTTTTTTCACAGGGACCCATCAGTGAAAAGAACATTGTGCAGGAAGTGTTGCTCTTTGCTCATCCCGGGTGTAACAGCAACAGTGAGACAACGAAGTAAGCCATATTTGATAAATGTACTCAGTTCTGTCAGAGTCACTGCCTCTCTTTCATGTTAGGAAAAAAAGGCAAGTCTCGCCGCACTGTGCTGCAGTGTCTCAGCTGTAAGCACACCAAGTCGCTACTGAACAACCCCGACCATTGCTTATGGGTGGACCGACCAGAAGCTCAGCTCGAGCATCAACAACAATCAGGTAATTAAGGCAGCAAACACCCCCGTTCAATTTATCATCACCCAGCACTGTACAAAACCCAAAACCAGTGAAGTTGGCACGTTGTGTTAATAAAAACAAAATACAATGATTTACAAATCCTTTTCAACTTGTATTCAATTGAATAGACTGCAAAGACAAGGTATTTAATGTTCCAACTGAGAAACTTTGTTATTTTTTGCAATTATTAGCTCATTTGGAATTTGATGCCTGCAACGTGTTTCAAAAAAGCTGGCACAAGTGGCAAAAAAGACTGAGAAAGTTGAGGAATGCTCATCAAACACTTATTTGGAACATCCCACGGGTGAACAGGCTAATTGGGAACAGGTGGGTGCCATGATTGGGTATAAAAGCAGCTTCCATGAAATGCTCAGTTATTCACAAACAAGGATGGGGCGAGGGTCACCACTTTGTGAACAAATGCGTGAGCAAATTGTCAAACAGTTTAAGAACAACATTTCTCAACGAGCCATTGCAAGGAATTTCGGGATTTCACCATCTACGGTCCGTAATATCATCAAAAGGTTCAGAGAATCTGGAGAAATCACTGCACGTTAGCGGCAAGGCCGAAAACCAACATTGAATGCCCGGGACCTTCGATCCGTCAGACGGTACTGCATCAAAAAGCGACATCAGTGTGTAAAGGATATCACCACATGGGCTCAGGAACACTTCAGAAAACCACTGTCAGTAACTACAGTTGGTCGCTACATCTGTAAGTGCAAGTTAAAACTGTATTATGCAAAGCGGAAGCCATTTATCAACAACACCCAGAAACGCCGCCGGTTTCGCTGGGCGCGAGCTCATCTAAGATGGACTGATGCAAAGTGGAAAAGTGTTCTGTGGTCTGACGAGTCCACATTTCAAATTGTTTTTGGAAACTGTGGACGTCATCATTATAGACGTCTCCAGGGATGTACGTGACAACAGGTGAATCTGGTGGCACGGGGTAATTTTTTTCCTCATTTTCAAGGGTTAACTCTGAATTTTCATGTATAAAATATCACAATTTTTGCCAGTTGGGGAGTTTTCACATGTTAATTGCCGTAAAAATGCGATGAAAGTGGGAGAATAACATTAAATACAATTTAATATTTTATTTGCTTTTGCTGCTCGGGCCCTAATTACTGTATTTTCCAGACCATAGGGCGCACTGAATTATAAGGCGCAGTGCCGATGAATGGTCTATTTTTTATCTTTTTTCATATATAAGGCGCATCGGATTATAGGGGGCATTAAAGGAGTCTTTTTTTTTTTTTTTTTTTTTTTTTTTTAATGAATGTAAAAGATTTCCTTGTGGTCTACATAACATGTAATGGTGGTTCTTTGGTCAAAATGTTGCATAGATGATGTTTTACAGATCATCTTCAAGCCGCTTTCTGACAGTCGCTTCAGGTCTTATTTATGTGGCTCACCTTCGATAGAATCTTCTCCCCGTCATCTTTCTTGTAGCGGTGTAGCGTGCAAGGACGGGAGTGGAAGAAGTGTCAAAAGATGGAGCTAACAGTTTTAATGACATTCAGACTTTACTTCCTTCAATAACGGAGCAGCATGTCCTCGTCCGGAAACAACAACACAGGAAATGTGTCCCGTGAAAAAACGTCCGACCAGAACCCTCTACTAACTGAAGTTCCTTGGGTGAATAATGTAAACTCACTACACCGGTATGTTTTAGCGCTTTCATGGCGAGTTTACTGACATAATTTGTTGAAAGGACTAGTTGGTACAATCCCTGGGGACTCTGCATGGCAGGGGTGTCCTCCTCCCTGAGCCAGGCTTGCACCTGACCGCATACCTAAGTGAGGCTAGGTGACACTGCTGGGAGGCTTTTCCACCATTGGGACACATCTTCAGTTGTGTGCCCCAGCGTCACGGGGTGTTTCGGCCCGGCTTACCACAAGACACCCTCTGCCGAGGAAGGGCCCACCCCAGGGTGATCAAATCCCTGGGTGTGTGTGTCCCATTAGGTGTTAGCCTTAGCAGCCCAGCTGGTGTCACTCCTCCTCAACCACAACCAATGGCTCGTCCTCTCTGCTGTGTTGGCCAGCTCTTTAATGGCCTGTCTGTGAGCCTGCCCCCTGACTCCAACCTCCCTAAGGAGCTTTGCTGTTGTGCTAGCTACAAAGCCCCTACAGCCCACCTCCACTGGGCGCACCCTTACCCTCCAGCCTCTGTCCTGTGCCTCAGCTGCAAGGTTGGAGTACTGCAGCTTCTTGCGTTCATACGCTTCTTCGATGGCATCCTCCCACGGAACTGTCAGTCCAATGATATAGACAATATGGCAGGTTTCAGACCATAGGACGAGGTCTGGACGCAGGGTGGTCGTTGCGATCGCCGGGGGGAAAATTAGCCTCTGATCTAAGTCGACTCGCATCTGCCAGTCCCTGGCTGCATTCAATGGGCTTAGATCAGGATTTGAAGGTCTTGTCTTCAGCTTTTCACCCTCCCGAACAAGTAGTGTAAAGTAAGAACTTTACACTACTTTATATTAGAAATGGCAACAGCGGAGGATGAATGTCACATAACAAGAAGATAGAGAAAAAGAAGAAGCTTATCGACTATGGTGTCCGCACAGACTACAAAGGCAGACTGCCGCAAATTTTCCGGATTTATGCAGATCCCTAAATACAGATCAACAGGTACCAGAG
>NC_084757.1:13483899-13496399 GCF_033978785.1 Entelurus aequoreus | reverse complement strand
TGGGCACTAATACACCCCCATACCTTCACAGATGCTGGCTTTTACACTTTGCGCCTATAACAATCCGGATGGTTCTTTTCCTCTTTGGTCCGGAGGACACGACGTCCACAGTTTCCAAAAACAATTTGAAATGTGGACTCGTCAGACCACAGAACCCTTTTCCGCTTTGCATCAGTCCATCTTAGATGAGCTCGGGCGGCGTTTCTGGGTGTTGTTGATAAATGGCTTTGGCTTTGCATAGTAGAGTTTTAACTTGCACTTACAGATGTAGCGACCAACTGTAGTTACTGACAGTGGTTTTCTGATGTGTTCCTGAGCCCATGTGGTGATATCCTTTACACACTGATGTCGCTTTTTGATGCAGTACCGCCTGAGGGATCGAAGGTCCATAATATCATCGCTTATGTGCAGTGATTTCTCCGGAGGCAAATCATTGTATTTTATTTTTTATTTTACGATTGACACAACGTGCCAATTTCACTGGTTTTGGGGTTTGTACATACAAACAGTAGGACGTGTGCAAATACATGAGTTCTGTACCACCTCAGTAAAACATTTGGCTCTCCAAGTACCACCATAATGGCCAACATTAAAATGTGGTAGCATAGTAGGCCTAAGTATTCATTAAAAAAAAAAAATAAGGCTGAGATTTTAGTTAACAAGTATATTTAATATTTGTGGCCACTTTAACATTACCCAGTTTAAATGGTAACAAAACTGTACTTTAATCAAGTACCACTAGATGGAGCCACAGTTTGTGAATCAATGCATTACTTTTTTTGTTTGCCATCTAGTGGTGGCCTACACACAAAGCACACTGTTGCTGATGTCCTCCACTGACACTTGAACAACATTCTGCAAGGCAAACTACTGTACACAGGAGCACCTCAACTTACGAGCTTAATTGGTCCTGTGACTGAGCTCATAACTTAAAACACTTGTATCTCAAATCAACATCTCAATGGCCCGCGCCAAAACAGCACAATTTTAACATGTAACACACCTTGTAAAAGAAAAGAACACTAACCAATACAATACAATGTACTACAAATAATTACAGTAGTTTTGTGACGTAATATAAACCCAAAACCAGTGAAGTTGTCACGTCGTGTAACTTGTAAATAAAAACAGAATACAATGATTTGCTAATCCTTTTCAACTTATATTCAATTGAATAGACTGCAAAGACAAGATATTTAACATTCCAACTGGTAAACTTTTATTTTTTGCAAATATTAGCTCATTTGGAATTTGAGGCCTGCAACATGTTTCAAAAAAGCTGGCACAAGTGGCAAAAAAGACTGAGAAAGTTGAGGAATGCTTATCAAACACTTATTTGGAACATCCCACAGGTGAGCAGGCTAATTGGGAACAGGTGGGTGCCATGATTGGGTATAAAAGAAGCTTGCATGAAAGGCTCAGTCATTCACAAACAAGGATGGGGCGAGAGGGTCACCACTTTGTCAACAAATGCGTGAGCAAATTGTCCAACAGTTTTAGAACAACGTTTCTCAACCAGCTATTGCAAGGAATTTAGGGATTTCACCATCTACGGTCCGTAATATCATCAAAAGGTTCAGAGAATCTGGAGAAATCACTGCACGTAAGCGATGATATTACGGACCTTCGATCCCTCAGGCGGCACTGCATCAACAAGCCACATCAGTGTGTAAAGGATATCACCACATGGGCTCAGGAACATTTCAGAAAACCACTGTCAGTAACTACAGTCCGTCGCTACATCTGTAAGTGCAAGTTAAAACTCTACTATGCAAAGCCAAAGCCATTTATCAACAACACCCATAAACGCCGCCGGCTTCGCTGGGCCCGAGCTCATCTAAGATGGACTGATGCAAAGTGGAAAAGTGATCTGTGGTCTGACGAGTCCACATTTGAAATTGTTTTTGGAAACTGTGATCGTCATGTCCTCCGGATCAAAGAGGAAAAGAACCATCCGGATTGTTATAGGCGCAAAGTTGAAAAGCCAGCATCGGTGATGGTATGGGGGTGTATTAGTGCCCAAGACATGGGTAACTTACACATCTGTGAAGGCACCATTAATGCTGAAAGGTACATACAGGTTTTGGAGCAACATATGTTGCCATCCAAACAACGTAACCATGGACGCCCCTGCTTATTTCAGCAAGACAATGCCAAGCCATGTGTTACAACAGCGTGGCTTCGTAGTAAAAGAGTGCGGGTACTAGACTGGCCTGCCTGTAGTCCAGACCTGTCTCCCTTTGAAAATGTGTGGTGCATTATGAAGCCTAAAATACCCCAACTGAGACAACAACTTAAGCTGTACATCAAGCAAGAATGGGAAAGAATTCCACTTGAGACGTTTCAAAAATTGGTCTCCTCAGTTCCCAAACGTTTACTGAGTGTTGTTAAAAGGAAAGGCCATGTAACACAGTGGTAAAAATGCCCCTGTGACAACTTTTTTGCAATGTGTTGCCACCAATAAATTCTAAGTTAATGATTATTTGCAAAAAAAAAATGTTTCTCAGTTGGAACATTAAATATCTTGTCTTTGCAGTCTATTCAATTGAATATAAGTTGAAAAAGATTTGCAAATTATTGTATTCTGTTTTTATTTACCAATCACAAAAACGTGCCAACTTCACTGGTTTGGGGTTTTGTAAATTCCAACTTAAAATGTTCAAACAATGGTTGTTTTTAATATTTTTTATAATATATGTTTAACCAAAATAAGTCCAACAAAATGTCTGTATTAATTGTTTTTTTTTTTACATACAACTCATATAGCCCTAAGTTATTTATGTATGTATTTTTAATTTACAAACAAGCTAGGCCGAGCACTGTTAAACATGAATTAAACCTACATTGTGATTGGCTACTGAGATCACGTGTCCATTAATGTACTTCAGTATCTATTTTACTTGTGATTCTGACAGTGTATCGATGACGCGATGCGCACATACCGGAAATGACGTTTGCAATATTTACCCGCTTCTTCTGTTCAGTGTACTTCCACAGTACGGACCGGCAGCGCTGCGCAGTGCACTCAGCGGTACGCACTCAACACGTGTTTGGATGGAAGTGCGCGTATTGAGAAGGCACTGAAGTACTCTAAACTGTATGGAATTGCGGAAGTGCGCGGAATTGAGACGTCAGCCTTGGCTTCCTTTTCGTGGAATGGAAGAGTGGAATGTGGAAGTGAAAGCAAACAATAAAACTACAGCAACGAACATAATTACTCGTAATTAACTTACAAAGCAAAACGTTATTTATCACGTGACATTGGTGTCTGAACACGTTATAACACCAATACCAAAATTATTATTTACATTTTTGGTGAGCAGGGGTTGTTAGCATTCCACGAAAGTGAGACATTTTACGGGGAAATTTGTCTACAAAATCTACAGTGCGTAAGATTGACAACACATGGGGGGTTTAAGTCCCGTGGGAGAAGACACGATTAATTTAAATAGTATAATCGATATTAAATAACTTTTTTTAATACTTTTTTCGTAGTCTCATTTATGATGGTAACAAATGTTTTACTTGTTTGAGGATTTTTTTATTTTTTTATTAGTGTGATTTGTGCGTGTTTCCCGGGCGAGGGTGCGATTTCCGAGGCCACTGAAGTGCTACAAGTTTGAGATAGATGGACAACACAATGGGGGGTTTACGTTCCCATGGGAGAAGACACAATTAATTTAAATAGTCGTTAGTCAAAATTAAATAACACATTTTTTAAAAGTTTTGTCGTAGTCTTATTTATGATGGTAACAAATGTTCTACTTCTTTAATGGTTTATTTATATATTTGTTAGTGTGATTTATTTGTGCATGTTTCCGGGGCGAGGTTGTGATTTCCGAGGCCGCTGAAGTGTTACAAGTTTGAGCTAAATGGACAACACGATGGGGGGTTTAAGTTCCCATGGGAGAAGACACAACTAAGTTAAATAGTCGTTAATCGATATTAAATTGAATTTTTTTTTAAACTTTTGTCGTAGTCTCATCTATGATGGTAACAAATGGTTTACTTCTTTAAGGATTTTTTTGTATTTGTTAGTGTGATTTGTGCATGTTCCCCGGGTGAGACTGCGATTTCCGAGGCCACTGAAGTGCTACAAGCGTGGGCTAGATGGACAACACAATGGGGGGGTTACGTTCCCATGGTAGAAGACACAATTAATTTAAATAATCGTTAATCGATATTAAATAACACGTTTTTTTAACTGTTGTCGTAGTCTCATTTATGATGGTAACACATGTTTTACTTGTTTGAGAATTTTTTAAAATTTGTTACTGTGATTTGTGCATGTTCCCCCGGGTGAGGGTGCGATTTCCGAGGCCGCTGAAGTGCTACAAGCGTGAGGTCGATGGACAACACAATGGGAGATTTACGTTCCCATGGAAGAAGACACAATTCATTTAAATAGTCGTTAGTCAAAATGAAATAACACATTTTTTAAAGTTTTGTCGTAGTCTCATTTATGATGGTAACACATATTTTACTTGTTTGAGGATTTTAAAATTTTTTTTAGTATGATTTGTGCATGTTCCCCTGGGTGAGAGTGCGATTTCCGAGGCCACTGAAGTGCGCATAACACCTGTGTGGGCGCTGTAGTGGCTGGTGGGGGAAGCCAGATCGTGACAGTCAGCAGCAGCGCGCTGTAAACATGGCGGCGTGCAGCACAGCTACTGGGCTGTGCCCCGAACCCCCACGCTATTAGGCGGCGACCGCGGCGACTATGGAGACCGAAGAGGAGCAGCACATCACCACGCTCCTCTGCATGGGCTTCCCGGACCCGAACGTGATAAGGAAGGCCCTCCGCTTGGCGAAGAACGACATCAACGAGGCGGTCGCGCTCCTCACCAACGAAAGTCCCGGGCTGGGCTATGGATACGAGCCCATGGAGAGCGGGCCTGCCCCCGCCTTGAGTACGAGCGGCGACGGGGAAACGAGCGGGAGGACCGGCACGGGAGGCTTCGACCCTCCGCCCGCGTACCACGACGTCGTTGAAGGCGAGGTAAGGAAGTTTTACGACGGCGCGCTTCAAGCGAGGAACATGGAGGGGAGGCTTCGCCCATTTAAAGTAGCTACACTTAGCATCCATGCTAGCCCGACGTGAGCTGTCAGAGCCGGGCTGTGTGTCCCATCCTCCGGGCTGTGGGTCCCATCCTCCGGGCAGCCGGCGGCATTATTTACGCCCAAAAATAATAACGCTAAATCAAAAACGCTACTTGCTAACAGCTAAAGTCCGGCTAGCTTTTCTGCAAGAGGAGCATGAGTTGCATACATCATCAGTGCAAGCAAACACATTTTATTTTTATTTTTAATATTTTATAACTAAACATGGTGGGGACTTGTTGGATTAACTATCCGTAACCAGTGTTGGGCTAGTTAGTGAAAACCAGTAACTAGTTACAGTTACTAGTTACTTTATTTCAAAAGTAACTCAGTTACTTACACCAAAAAGTAATGCGTTACAGTGAAAAGTAACTATTTAGTTACTTCTTTTTTTTTTTAAGGCTTCCATTAAAGGCCTACTGAAAGCCACTACTACCGACCACGCAGTCTGATAGTTTATATATCAATGATGAAATCTTAACATTGCAACACATGCCAATACGGCCGGGTTAACTTATAAAGTGCAATTTTAAATTTCCCGCGAAATATCCGGCTGAAAACGTCTCGGTATGATGACGTTTGCGCGTTACGTCACAGGTTGAAGCAGACATTTTGGAATAGCACGGTGGCCAGCTTAAGTCGTCTGTTTTCACCACACAATTCCACAGTATTCTGGACATCTGTGTTGGTGAATCTTTTGCAATTTGTTTAATGAACAATGAAGACAGCAAAGAAGAAAGCTGTAGGTGGGATCGGTGTATTAGCGGCTGGCTACAGCAACACAACCAGGAGGACTTTGAGTTGGATAGCAGACGCGCTAGCCGCCGACCACACCGATGATCGTGTGAAGTCCTTCGTCGCGCCGTCGATCGCTGGAACGCAGGTGAGCACGGGTGGTGATGAGTAGATGAGGGCTGGCGTAGGTGGAGAGCTAATGTTTTTAGCATAGCTCTGTCGAGGTCCCATAGCTAAGTTAGCTTCAATGGCGTCGTTAGCAACAGCATTGCTAGGCTTCGCCAGGCTGGACAGCATTAACCGTGTGGTAACACGTACAGGGTTTGGTTCGGTGTCTTCTAATAGTAGAAGTAGTAATAGTATTGTTGATCTTCGGTCTATCCTTCCAGTCAGGGGCTTATTTCTTCTGTTTCTGTCTGCATTTAAGCACGATGCTCTCACGTTAGCCCCGTAGCTAAAGTGCTTTGCCGATGTATTGTCGTGGAGATGAAAGTCACTGTGAATGTCCATTTCGCGTTCTCGACTCTCATTTTCAAGAGGATATAGTATCCGAGGTGGTTTAAAATACAAATCCGTGATCCACAATAGAAAAAGGAGAAAGTGTGGAATCCAATGAGCCCTTGTACCTAAGTTATGGTCAGAGCGAAAAAAGATACGTCCTGCACTGCACTCTAATCCTTCACTCTCACTTTCCTCATCCACAAATCTTTCATCCTCACTCAAATTAATGGGGTAATTGTCGCTTTCTCGGTCCGAATCGCTCTCGCTGCTGGTGTAAACAATGTGCAAATGTGAGGAGCCCTTCAACCTGCGGTATAGCTCGGTTGGTAGAGCGGCCGTGCCAGCAACTTGAGGGTTCCAGGTTCGATCCCCGCTTCCGCCATCCTAGTCACTGCCGTTGTGTCCTTGGGCAAGACACTTTACCCACCTGCTCCCAGTGCCACCCACACTGGTTTAAATGTAACTTAGATATTGGGTTTCACTATGTAAAGCGCTTTGAGTCTCTAGAGAAAAGCGCTATATAAATATAATTCACTTCAATTCACTTCACTACTTCTGGTACAGGCAAGGCTTTTTTTATCAGCGACCAAAAGTTGCAAACTTTATCGTGGATGTTCTCTACTAAATCCTTTCAGCAAAAATATGGCAATATCGCGAAATGATCAAGTATGACACAAAGAATGGATCTGCTATCCCCTTTTAAATAAGAACATTTAATTTCAGAGGCCTTTAACCTTGTTGGAGGTACCGAACCCCACCAGTTTCATATTCGCATTCACCGAACCCTTCTTTAATGAAAAATAAAAAAATTTTTTTTTTTAAATTCAAGACAAAGTTATATGTTTTTGGTAACACTTTAGTATGGGGAACATATTCTAAGTAACAAAGACTTAGTTTTGAATTATTTGGACACTAGGGCAGTGGTTCTTAACCTTGTTGGAGGTACCGAACCCCACCAGTTTCATATGCGCATTCACCGAACCCGAACCGTAATCTTTTTTTTTTTGCAAATATTTTTATTGAATTTTACAGTTAAAATCACATTTAACAGTCATACTTTGCTCACGCAAAGCCTTCATACAATCACACATCCACTCATACACACTCACATGCACACTTGAGGAGAGAGGTGCACTTGAACTTTAACAACTCAAAGTTTACAGTATAAACATTATTAGAAAAAATACCCAGATATTGTATATATATATCCATCCATCCCGCTCCGGCTCAGGATCAGCAGGCTATCGAGACCACAGCATGATGGATGAACCGTAATCACAAAATGATGTTATTATATTAAAGAAATACTAATAAAGATATATTTTACAGACAGAAAGTTACAGGAATGTACACATGATTCCATGTTTACATCTCATTGTGCAACAGGTGAATGTTTTAGTGGGAACTAAATGCGATATCTGAAAGGGGTACACATTATTTCCAAAGCAGGACCCCCCACCCAGACATATAATACTAGTACACAGCTCATGAAAAACAATATGTTATAGTCATTTTAAGTGGGCCAAAACACAAAATAATCTCATGGAAATGACTGCTGTCTTTTGATTATAATAATAAAACATTGAACTTTTTATTTAGTCAGGTTCCACATGAATGCTCAAGGAGTTTTTGCGTTTGCTCACACATATAGAAAATTAGAGGGAACATTTTTTGGGGGTATACATAATACGCCAACAGGGAAAAGTTTTTGTTTACACGATGAGTCGGGTGTGTCTTGACCTCCGCGGCGGAGGCTCTGCCGAACCCCTGAGGCCGACTCACCCAACCCCTAGGGTTCGGTCGAACCCAGGTTAAGAACCACTGCACTAAGTAACAGATACTTAATTTAGAGTTATTTGGTTAAGGATAAGGTCAGGATTAGAGGGTTAGGGTTATAATAAGGCCATGCCGAATAAGGCATTAATAAGTACTTAATAATGACTAGTTAAGAGCCAATATGTTACTAATTTGCATGTTAATAAGCAACTAATTAATGGTGAATATGTTCCCCATACCAAAGTGTTACCATGTTTTTTTTACTGGTGCATAAAATGAACCGTGCATGAACATCACCTCGTTCAAAGAACAAAAACCAACAAAGTGCATAAACTCACAACAAATTACACACCTGCAAATCAGTCAGCTGTTGCCGTATCCGTAATACGCCGATAAGGAGAAGTTTGTATTTACACGATGAGTCGGGTGTGTTTTGACCTCCGCCGAACCCCTGAGGCCGACTCACCGAACCCCTAGGGTTCGATCAAACCCAGGTTAAGAACCACTGCCCTGGAGAATAATACAATGTGTTGATCAACTTGACATGCATTTGCATCACTGAACTCTGCTAAGCAATGTGGTCTACATACAACACACAAAGACAAAGATATGTTTCAAAGGGCCAATTTATTTCAGGCCAGAACAAATTGACAAAACTATTTTAAATAGCTGCAACATAATGGCACTTTAACTTTAAGTAGATAGGATCTTTGATCCAAGACACAACTTACATTTAACTAAAATTTTCTTTTCTTTGTGCTCGACAAAAGAAAAGTATTGAGAATGTCTCCATGTTAAGAAACTCGACTTCTGGCTTAGCCATGATGTCTTGTTAGTTGTTATGAGAGTAGCGTATGTGTGTGGCCCTTTAAGATATGACAGCATGTGAGGTGAGTGACGTCAGTGAGTGAGTGGGCGAGAGAGGTGAGGAAGCGGCAACAGTGAGTGCGTGCAGGTGCTCTACCTTGGTGGATGGCTGCGTCCAATAAAGTCACAAAGTTGCAACAAACCGCCGGCCTCGTCATTCACCCTCAGCTGTAAAGACCCACTTCCGGGTAAAGTGAAGGTTGTTAGCCCCGAAGTACATAGGCCCTGGAGGACCGTCTCCCCTGCGCCCCTCGACTACGGTCTGGGAGCCCCACCCCCCGTCCCCACCCACACAAAGCACGCCTTTTCTTTTCCTTGTGACACAGAAGGACGACACCGCAGCGCTCCAATAAAACACTCAGATCTTCTGTTTCTAACCGATACTACATAAAAAATAACGTAAAATAACACAGTAACGCATCATTTAGTAATGGTAACTGAGTTACTGAATATAGAAGATAACGCGTTAGATTACCAGTTACGCGTTAGTCCCAACACTGTCCATAACAAGCACATCGTAGTAGAACTTGCATGCATAAGGTGGCCCTCCCCGGCCTCTGTCAGGGTTTGCATTCTTCTCCAGTTGGACTCAAAGTACAGGATTTCGCAATTCCAGTGTCATGTGATTGTTTTCACTTTTCTGTTAAATTGTATTTAACTTAAAGTGTTTAAGTGAGCAGTAATGCATTCATTCAGTGTTTTTCAACCACTGTGCCGCGGCCCACTAGTGTGCCGTGAGATACAGTCTGGTGTGCCGTGGGAGATTGTCATTTCACCTAAAAATATTTTTTGCAAACCAGTAATTATAATCCGCAAATAACGTGCCGTTGTTCAGTGTCTGTGCTGTCTAGAGCTCGGAAGAGTAATACATGTATAGCGCTTTTCTACCTTCAATGTATTCAAAGCGCTTTGACACTATTTCGCCATTCACCCATTCACACACTGGTGGCGGGAGCTGCCGTGCAAGGCCCTAACTACGACCCATCAGGAGCAAGGGTGAAGTGTCTCGCTCAAGGACACAACGGACGTGGCGAGGTTGCTAGAAGGTGGGGATCGAACCAGGAACCCTCTGGTTGCTGGCACGGCCACTCTCCCAACCGCGCCACGCCGTCCCCTGACAGTACGGAAGACTGATGTGGAAGAGTGACCGTGTTATACTCTTCCATATCAGTAGGTAGCTATTGTATTTTTCGGACTATAAGTCGCAGTTTTTTTCATAGTTTTGCCGGGGGTGCGACTTATACCCAGTAGCGACTTATGTGTGAAATTATTAACACATTAGCGTAAAATATCAAATAATATTATTTAGCTCATTCACGTAAGAGACTAGACGTATAAGATTTCATGGGATTTAGCGATTAGGAGTGACACATTGTTTGGTAAACGTATAGCATGTTCTATATGTTATAGTTATTTGAATGACTCTTACCATAATATGTTACGTTAACATACCAGGCACGTTCTCAGTTGGTTATTTATGCCTCATATAACGTACACTTATTCAGCCTGTTGTTCACTATTCTTTATTTATTTTAAATTGCCTTTCAAATGTCTATTCTTGATGTTGGGTTTTATCAAATAAATTTCCCCCAAAAATGCGACTTATACTCCAGTGCGACTTATATATGTTTTTTTCCTTCTCTATTATGCATTTTTGGCGGGTGCGACTTATACTCCGGAGCGACTTATAGTCTGAAAAATACGGTAATTGCTTTGTCATGATCACAATATGCTGGAGGCAGCGTGCAGATCAAAAGGTATCCAATGCTTAAACCAAAGATAAACAGAAGGCGAGTGCCGCTAAGAAAAGGCATTCAACAAAACTAAAACTGAACTGGCTACAAAGTTAACAAAAACAGAATGCTGGACGACAGCAAAGACTTACAGCGTGTGGAGCAGAGATGGTGTCCACAAAGTACATCCGTACATGACATGGCAATCAACAATGTCCGCACAAAAAAGGATAGCATCCACACACCCGATTGTTAAAACAAAGCAGGTGCGGGGAATAGCGCTCGGGGAAGAAATTAAACTGCGAGAGGAAAATACCAACAAAAGAGGAAAAGCCACCAAAATAGGAGCGCAAGACAAGAACTAAAAGACTACACACAGGAAAACACCAAAAAAGTCCAAATAAATCACGGCGTGATGTGACAGGTCGTGACAGTACTTGGAGACAAGAGCTATAGTGATGCATGCTTGGCTATGGTTTGAATTCATAGCCAACAATTGCGAGAACGAAAAACACTGAATTAATGCATTAGTGCTCACTTAAAGGCCTACTGAAATGAATTTTTTTTATTTAAACGGGGATAGCAGATCTATTCTATGTGTCATACTTGATCATTTCGCGATATTGCCATATTTTTGCTGAAAGGATTTAGTATAGAACAACGACGATAAAGATTGCAACTTTTGGTATCTGATAAAAAAAAGGCTTGCCCCTACCGGAAGTAGCGTGACGTAGTCAGTTGAACATATACGCAAAGTTCCCTATTGTTTACAATGATGGCCGCATGAAGTGAGAGAGATTCGGACCGAGAAAGCGACAATTTCCCCATTAATTTGAGCGAGGATGAAAGATTTGTGGATGAGTAAAGTGCAAGTGAAGGACTAGTGGGGAGTTGAAGCTATTCAGATAGGGAAGATGCTGTGAGAGCCGGGGGTGACCTGATATTCAGCTGGGAATGACTACAACAGTAAATAAACACAAGACATATATATACTCTATTAGCCACAACACAACCAGGCTTATATTTAACATGCCACAAATTAATCCTGCATAAAAACACCTGCGTGTTTGTTATGCTAGCTCCTAGCTCCTCTGCTAGCTCCTAGCTCCATAGAACACGCCAATACAATTCAAACACCTGATCAACACACACAATCACTCAGCCCAAAAGACCGTTTACCTAACCCAAGGTTCATAAAGCTTATATATTTTTAAAAAGTTACGTACGTGACGCGCACATACGGTCAAGTTATCGAATGTTTAGCAGCCAAGGCTGCATACTCACGGTACCTGATATTCAGCTGGGAATGACTACAACAGTAAATAAACACAAGACATATATTTACTCTATTAGCCACAACACAACCAGGCTTATATTTAATATGCCACAAATTAATCCTGCATAATAACACCTGCGTGTTTGTTATGCTATCTCCTAGCTCCTCTGCTAGCTCCTAGCTCCATAGAACACGCCAATACAATTCAAACACATGATCAACACACACAATCACTCAGCCCAAAAGACCGTTCACCTAACCCAAGGTTCATAAAGCTTATATATTTTTAAAAAGTTACGTACGTGACGCGCACGTACGGTACGGTACGTGTTATGCTAGCTCCTAGCTCCTCTGCTAGCTCCTAGCTCCATAGAACACGCCAATACAATTCAAACACATGATCAACACACACAATCACTCAGCCCAAAAGACCGTTCACCTAACCCAAGGTTCATAAAGCTTATATATTTTAAAAAAGTTACGTACATACGCAAAAAAAAGCCAAAGCTGCA
>NC_084757.1:13371399-13478899 GCF_033978785.1 Entelurus aequoreus | reverse complement strand
CCTGTTTTACCGACAGTTCGCTCTGTACAGCACTCATTTTTAGTTTCGCTTGTCACTCCGTTAGGGCTGCAACAACTAATCGATTAAAATTGATTATAAAAATAGTTGGCGATTAATTTAGTCATCGATTCGTTGGATCTATGCTATGCGCATGCGCAGAGGCATTTTTTGTATTTATTTATTTATTTTTAAATTTATTTAATTTTTTATTTTTTTATAAACCTTTATTTATAAACTGCAACATGTACAAACAGCTGTGAAAAAATAATCAAAATAAGTATGGTGCCAGTATGCTGTTTTTTTTTCAATAAAATACTGGAAATACTGTAGTTTGTCTCTTTTATCCGATTATTAATCGATTAATCGAAGCAATAATCGACATATTAATCGATTGTCAAATTAATCGTTAGTTGCAGCCCTACACTCCATGCAGAGAATCAGCAGCGAGACAAGAAGGCGGCGCAACCAGCAGGATAGTTGTTACTGTTACGCGATTCGCTGTTCAGCGTGTCCCTCCCACTGCTCACTAATCACACTGATCACTTCCCGTTTTGCTAGGTTACCAGGCCGCGAGGGCCTTTTGTTCATGCAACCAACCAGGCTTCATTATTTCCGGTTTCATGTAAAGGACGACGTGCCAGCAACCTGAGGGTTCCTGGTTTAATCCCCAGCTTCCTCCATCCTAGTCACGGCCGTTGTGTCCTTGAGCAAGACACTTCACTCTTGCTCCTGATGGGTCGTGGTTAGGGCCTTGCATGGCAGCTCCCGCCATCAGTGTGTGACTGTGGAAATAGTGTCAAAGCGAAAATATATACGTATATATATATACAGTGCTCAAATTTAACCACGGCAACTACGGCGAAAGCCGTGACTGCCCTCCTCGTTTGCAGTAATGCCCTAAAAAATTTACCAACATTTGCGGCAAGAACATGCCATGACGGCCCTTGACTTTTTACTTGTTTATGGACGAGGGATATAACAGTAAACGGTAGAATGATAATTTGCGATAAAATTCCCGACGGTTAGTAATATGTCTAATTTTTTAATGACCGAAACTCCGTCACTTATTAATGCATTTTATGCAACACGAAGTCAGGCACATGCGCACTAGCGGTGTTTGGCTTGATAATCATGGCGGACAAGCTACACAGACTTTGCTTCGGAGATTTCCCCTCGGATTAAATGGAGCCAAGCGCAGGGTTTAACGTTATTTTCCCCTCGCTTCCCGCCGTACGTTTAAACGCACACTGCTGTGTTTAGATGGAGACAGGTGTGGACAATATTGAAAACAGACGCACTTGTCCCCACACTAAAAGTACACATCGAAGGAGAAAACTATTTGATGGGATGATCACTCGTCCTTTATTTAACTGCAAACTGTATCAGTGTTCAAATAACATCAACACTAGCTACAAGGTTTGGTCATCTCATCTAACTGAACGAAGGTTGTGAAGATTGTGTATTCGATGTGAGAGGTGTCACTCTTTATTTTTGTTGACCAAACTGTTGCAATGAACCAAGAGAAGAACAAAGCTTTTTTATTAGACTTCATCTTCATGAGCCAAACTGCTCAGTTTTATCTTATTATCAAAAAGTAAATACAATGTTTTTTTTTTACACTACTTGTGTTTTTTTCATGCCACAAAGGTATTACTTCAAAAAACATTCATGTGACACAGCATTTTGTTAATGTTTTATTGTGTATAGTCAATTACATATTTTTGCTCAAACTCTTAATAGATCTGTCCCGATACAGCATCTACATGTACATATAAATGTACATAACTTAAAAAAATAATAATTATAATAAAAAAAAAAAACCTCCCTCTATCAAAATGTAAAAATAAAGATAAGCCCTTCTAACCTGCCTTGATCTTAAAAAGTTAAAATTTGAGGCCTGTGTGTGTGTGTGTGTGTATGTGTGTGTGTGGTGTGTGTGTGTGTGTGTGTGTGTGTGTGTGTGTGTGTGTGTGTGTGTGTGTGTGTGTGTGTGTGTGTGTGTGTGTGTGTGTGTGTGTGTGTGTATTAGGGCTGCAACTAACAACTAATTTGATAATCGATTAATCTGTCGATTATTAATTCGATTAATAATCGGATAAAAGAGACAAACTACATTTCTATCCTTTCCAGTATTTTATTGGAAAAAAAACAGCATACTGGCACCATACTTATTTTGATTATTGTTTCTCAGCTGTTTGTAAATGTTGCAGTTTATAAATAAAGGTTTATTTAAAAAAAAAAAAAAAGTAGCCTCTGCGCATGCGCATAGCATAGAGCCAACAAATCGATGACTAAATTAATCACCAACTATTTTTATAAACAATTTTAATCGATTAGTTGTTGCAGCCCTAGTGTGTATGTATGTATGTGTACATATATATGTGTGTGTGTAAGTATGTATATATATATATTTATATATACATACACACACACACACACACACACATATATATATATATATATATATATAAATATATATATATATATATATATATATATATATATATATATATATATATATAAATATATATATATATATATATATATATATATAAATATATATATATATATATATATATAATATATATATATATATATATATATATATATATATATATATATATATATATAATATATTATATATATACATACATACATACATACATACATACATACATGGTATATTTCTACCTTCGAGGTACTAAAAGCGCTTTGACACTATTTCATATGTATCGATTACATGTCCATCCATCCATTTTCTACCGCTTGTCCCTTTTTGTCTATTGCTATATATATTGATATCGTTTTATCGGCCCCGTATATACATTTTGTTTTCCAATGCTCCCAAACAGAGCCACATTCAACCTATGGCGGTCAGTTATTATTACACTTGCACCGTCATGTTGCGTTCGCTCGAGTGAGCTGTGAATAGTCGCAGTGTGTAAACAACCTGTTGACCACTTGCTGCTGGCTCTCTGTCTAATAAACACTGCAGACACACTGTGATGCAAACTGTTAAATATAATCGACAGTTGTCATTGCACTTCACGCACAAAATGATGCACGGTTTCACGTTGCTGCGAATGGATAGCCTTGTGTTTGTTTACGACTGAATTATGTTGTCACAGCCTTGCACGGACCTAATACGTCTATGTAATTTGGCATTTCGAAGGACGGATGCAGCTTTGACTTGGTGATGTGTTTTTTGAGTGTTATAATGTAGTTTGCAGTGGTATATAACTGTTACAATACTTTTTTTTTCTTTCATACGTACAGTTTGTCAAGGCAGAAGAGCAGAAGTCACCGCTTATTTTTTTAACCATTCTAAACATAAATAAACATGTCATAATAAAATCAAGTAAAACGACTCTCCCTAACACACATGTAAAATCAGAATTAATGGAGCCAGGCCCTTGCCTATGTAGTATTTTTGGTTCTAGGACAGGACTGTACAAAGTGCTGCCATTTTCGACCTTCAGCTTATTTAATATTGACCCATGGCATTTTCTGAAAATCTAAATAATTCGTTATTAATGAGATATTATAAGGTATTACAGTGTTTCCAATAAACTGCCAAGATACCTGTGGCGGTGGGGGCGTGGCTATGGGTGTGGCTGTGGGCGTGGTCACCATGACATCATCGAGTAATTTGCATAATTTACTACAATGATATGATTTTCTCTAAAAAGGCTCAAAAAATGTATACTTACTAATTAATAATAACAGTTTTGTTTTAAATGTCCATCCATCCATCCATTTTACAATATAATTACAACACTTTATGTACATATTTATATACAGATTTGAACAATAAGTTATTCACTGAAATATATTTATTAATTGTGGTTCTTACAAAAAATATATCTTATAAAAATATAAAAGCTAAAATGTCTCTTAAAGCTCTGCCCCTTTAATTAGTGCATACTAAATAATTTAACTTTAGCCTACTACTACAACCATATTATTTACCAGCAACATAAAGTGAAACAGAGGCAGAGATGTCCTGCCACAGTCAGTAACAAATAAACAGAAAACAGTAGTGGTCAAATACAAATAAGGCAACAAGAGAAGTATCCTACACTTGTCTTTTGTAAAGTAAATCTGAACAGCCTATATGTGCATCTACATCAACTATATGATTTGCCCGAGAAGCTGGACAGGACAAAAAAAATATATATATATTTTTTTTCTTTTTTTTAATTTGTGGCGGACGTAATTCTTTCGTGGCGGGCCGCCACAAATAAATGAATGTGGGGAAACACTGAATTTATAGCATCATTTGGAAAGTCACCCGCTAATGAATGAAGAGTGCTTGAAAGTCCGCATGTCAACATCTCCGGCCGGTGCCACACCAACAAAATGCCGAAGCAACCAGCACTGACCCAATTGAGCTTGGCGTATTCCATTTCCACATCAACACCGTATGAAAAAAATAGTCAACAACAGAAGGAGATAACGTCCGCAGGAACCTACCACATAGTAAAGGACATACACTATTTGATTTCCTATTATGCAGCTCATTTTTATTTGACAGTTATTGAAATATCTTGCGTGACATCATGCACAAAAGTGCACTTTATTTGTTTTAAACTATTCTAGTGGCGTTCTGTACAAAAAGTTAATTTAGTGTTGTTTTGATATGTCATCTTAGTGACATCATGCGCAAAAGTGCACTCATAGCTTGTTTTAAAATGTCTCTGACAATCTTGCACTTACTGTTTTGAAATGACATGAATGTTTGTGCCACTGCTTAATAACTGTTTAATAAATACGGTTTTGGTCAATTGACTTAGTTGTGATTTCCCTCTCTGCATGAAAGTTTAAAATGAGCATATATTAATGCAGTATGAACAAGAATGTTTTAATGTAGACACATAGAATCATCATACTGCTGTGATTATATGCATCAAGTGTTCATTCAAGGCAAAGGCAAAATATCGAGATATATATCGTGTATCACGTGACATGGCCTTAAAATATCGAGATATTAATAAAAGGCCATATAAAAAATTTCTGGAGCTCGATTTTCAGATGGTATTCTCATGTACTGAAAGTAAACCTGGATCCTGACCTTGAAACTGCTTTGCTTGGCATTTCTAACACTTTAGGCAAGATGGGTCGGAATGTTAGCACAGTGGTGGCCTATGGTATGGTCATAGCAAAGAGATGCATTTGAAGAGTATGGAAATCTGACTCACCACATAAGTTTGAAGCCTGGTTGAGGGAGCTAGTGGGAATCCTCCACATTGAAAAACTGAGATATGAGATTTTGGTAACTTATATACATTTTGTGATGTGTGGAGACCTATTTTGGAATACCCGAAACTGTAGTCAAGAATTGATTGATTGATTGATTGATTGATTGATTGATTGAAACTTGTATTAGTAGATTGCACAGTACAGTACATATTCCGTACAATTGACTACTAAATGGTAACACCCGAATAAGTTTTTCAACTTGTTTAAGACGGGGTCCACGTAAATCAATTAATGGTATCCTAACCCTCCTAAGAAGTATATGTTTTGGCATACTTGATGTGATTGATGAAAGTGGACATTCTGATGTGTTAAGCCTCTTTGTATGTATTTTTGTTTTTACATGTTATAATCTGTGTAAAAAACTTTTTCATTCATTATTTTTATTTTCATATTTAATTTTTTTTACTTTAATATATGTGTATATTTTTGTATTAAGAAAACTGACAATAAAAATACTTTGGAAAAATAAAAGGCCATATCGCCCAGCCCTACAATAATGATCAGTTTAGTGTCTTTCAACTTTTACTTTCTGAGAAACAGTGTCCTCTGCAGTGGACATGTTTATATCGGTCTGGAAAATGCGGTTTCTCAGAAAAGTAAATTAACAATCCAATTTTTAATAATGTTAATACCTCACTAACTGATATTTGGCTTTAATGGCTTCAAATGTCTTTTCTGGGTGATGGTTTATGAGGAGGCGACTTGTCCAGGGTGAACCCGAAGGCAGACTTTCTTACCTCCGCCAAAGAGGTTATGTTTTCGCCTGGGCTTGTTTGTGTCTCAAACAGTCATTGATAGATTTTGACGATTTTTTTCAGGAAATGTCCCAAAAAACAATCCTCATCGACTACGAACACACTCCACTTCCTGCTTATGGCGTTCCACGCCCCCCCCCCCCCCCCCCCACACACACACACACACACCTTGTTGGCCCCGCGCTGCGCAGAGGAATCTGGGAGATCCAGTTTATTTTCAGACCCGGCCCACGCTAAATCGCCAGAAAAATCTACACACTTTAATTTGTTTGATGCCGTCACACGTCACGACATTATTGTAAAGACTTAAAAACCGCAATAGTGCGGTATCTACAGTAGCGTTACACGCCTAGTTGTTTTCAATTTGTGCATATTTATATTATTCAGTTTTCATATGACATATTTTGTGCTATAATTTGACAAGACAAATCTTTCTTCTGGTGTGTATAATGTAAAAAATATATAAATGAATAGAATAGAAAAGTCATTTTGTGTTTGTATATACATTTTGTGTAACTAGACAGTAGTGAGGCAGAGTACATGTTCACGGAGGTAAAAGGTAAACCTGTGTGTCTTCTGTTTGGACAAAGTGTGGCTGTAATGACAGAATATAATCTAAGAAGGCACTATGAAACGTCTAAGAAACACAAAGACAAGAATATGGCCACGGAACAAAGGCTACGGAAGGTGGAAGAATTAAAACGAGGTCTTAAGTCCCGGCAGACTCTGTTCACAAAAGCCACATCACAAAGCTGTGGTGTCGTTTTGATAGCTGACGCCTTGTGTAATTATAATTGTAATATTTGAATGATGATAAATGAATGTGTTGTGGCAGTATGCGGATTTCACCAATGCGGCAGTTTGTGGAAACCATCGGTTGCTTTTTCAAAACATTTTTAATAAACTGCCAACGTTACAATGCTAAACAGGGAGTGCTTCAATGGCTTTGTAAATACACTGAGACAAAGTCTAAGTATTGTCTGCATTTTAATTTTGCTTTTATTTTCTTTCATTTCACTTTGTTGTCTGTGAAGCACTTTGAGTCTGCCTTGTGTATGAAAAGCGCTATACAAATAAAGTTGCCTTGCCTTGCCTTGCCTAAGTTCATTGTGTTCTTCATGGTGTTTTTGAAACTGCACCAATTTTTTCCTCAGCGTTTTCAACTTACACCAAGTGTTTTGCCAAGAGGATTATTTGTATTATGTACATTTTCAGAATGTTCTATTTTTGGCCAAAGTAAGACAAAGAAAAGAATCTGAAGTTGTCTTTATTTTTAAGTTTTTCGGCCATGATTTTACCAGTCTGACCCGCGTGGGAATAGATTTTCCTTCATGCTGCCCTTAAGCTAAAATAAGTTCGACACCCCTGACGTAGACGAAAGCGGTACACCATATACCGAATGTTGACGTCGACATAATCAGGTTCCACTCCACAATGAAGTGGCCCTGCAGCATGAGTGTAAACAATAGTTGGCAGGAACGTGAAGTAATGACAAAATGTTCCATCTATTTTCTTCCCCGAGTCCGCTTCCAGTTTGTGCTCCTGATACATGCCGCCCGGTGTCATCCTCCTAAATATAGCCCCGCAGTGTCTCTGGCAAACACGTTGCAGAGTTCTGCAAGGGGTCCTAGGGGAAGTCAGCGGGTGCATAGTAACAGCGGCGCTACCTTAGAGACCCTAAAACCTCTTTGTCAACATGCATGCGTGTTTACTTCTGATGATGCAGTTTCCATGTGTTTATCTTTGTGGTTGAAGTGAGTGTATGCATTTGTACATTTGGCAATGGTGCCTTATTAAGTGTCCATGTAAGTATATTAAGTTATTCTGTCAACCAGTCTTTATTGATATCCTCTCGCCCATCTACAGTATTGTATGTGTCATTTTAAATACACATGGAAGCAATGAAATATGATCCCTCTCTATTAGCTTCTCTTCTGCTTCCTGTTCTCCCATTTATAATGGCCACGCCGTCACAGATAGTTATCAAACTCAACCATTAGAGCACTGTTTACGCTCAAAACTGAGGATGCATTCACACATGATTCTGTAATAATAATAATAATAATAGATTTTATTTGTAAAAAGCCCTTTACATTGAGCAAACAACCTCAAAGGGCTACAGCAGACTTGGGCATTCTGCGGCCCGCGGGCCACATCCGGCCCTTTGTGCGTCCCTGTCCGGCCCGCGTGAGGCCAATTATAAATTACAAAATAAATTTTAAAAAGTATCTATGTCGAGTGTGCAATACAACGGTGCTGCTTTTGTTTTGAAAATCGTTATTTGTATTACTTCCGTGTGGACGTATGCGTGTGCGTGATTGTGAGCGAATGTGAACAGCTGCAATCGCAAATTACAAAATAAAGTTGAAAAAACATCTATGTCGTGCGCGCAATACAACTGTGCTGCTTTTATTTTGAAAAGTATTATTTATGGGCGTGTGTCCGCGTGTAACCTGCGAGTGAAGGTGCACATGCAGCGACAAGTGATGCACGCTTTACACCCGAGACGCTAAAAAGAGAAAAGTTGATGAGGAATGGCGTGTTTCCAACAAGACATGGACTGCCAAGCAACGTTCCCTCTAAGGTGCGCGCCTGCGCAATTGCGCACTGCTCAAGCGTCCGCTGCGCGCAGCAAGTATATGCCGCGCACCAAATCAAATCCCATCTGAATTCTAAACAAAATAAACATATTTATTCTATGTAATTTTGCAATGCAACTTTGAGTGACAGTGACAACAAGCGGCCCTAACGGTGTTCGTCAACACCGTTCAATTGAACACCGTTCAATTATTGTAACGTCTATCGAGCTGCTTCGAGGACAGGAATTATATCCATCACTTTATTGAGCAAAACTGTTTATATTCGGACATAACCACACCAAAAACATGAATAAAACACTTCTATCTGGAAAAACTAGTCATTTTCTGCCGTACAAACCAGGCCAAAACCAACTTGTCATCTGTCACCAACACGCATAGCACTAAGCCACTGGTGCGTTTATGGCCACACAAAAAGTCGGACAACTCAAACACCACACAAAGTTACACTATGACTCCTCAGTCATATGTGTGCTTATTTTTCTGTCATTTATTATTAATGTTAATTTATTTATATTAGTCATGGAATGCTGTTACACACACTATGTTGAAGTATTACTATTATTATTAATTATTATTATTATTATTTATCTTACGGTATATATCAAAAATAATATTGACCAAAATTTAATTGAAATATTGTGGATGTGGCCCTCAAGCAGTGCTCGGGTTGCTCATGCGGCCCCCGGTAAAAATTAATTGCCCACCCCTGGGCTACAGTGTATTTAAAAAAAGAAATAATAATAATAAAAAGATAATAAAATAAATAAATACAAGTAAAAACTAGAACAGCCTAATAGCTAGAACTAGTATGCATGTATCTATAAAAAGGCTTTTTTTAAAAGAAGGGTTTTTAAGCCTTTTTTAAAAGCATCCACAGTCTGTGGTGCCCTCAGGTGGTCAGGGAGAGCGTTCCACAGACTGTGAGCGGCGGAGCAGAAAGCCCGGTCTCCCATAGTTCGTAGCTTTGTCCTCGGAGGTTGGAGTCACCAGCCTTGGCGTCACTATAGACAGCGATTTTAAATTTGACAAACAAGTCAATGGCGTTTTAAAATCGTGTTTTTATCATCTTCGTCTTTTAGCAAAGGTAAAACCATTTTTATCTTTTAACCTTTTTGAACAAGTCGTGCATGCTTTTATTTCAAGTCGCCTAGACTACTGCAATGCACTTTATGCTGGCATTAGCCAAAAAACTCTCTCCCGGTTGCAGTTAGTCCAGAACGCGGCAGCACGACTTTTAACAGGGGCCAGGAAACGTGAGCATATAACCCCAATTCTTCGGAGTTTGCACTGGCTCCCTGTTCATTTTAGAATTGATTTTAAATCCTTGCTGTTTGTTTTTAAAGCTTTACATGGACTGGCACCTCAGTATATCTCGGACCTCATCCAAATTTACACTCCTGCGCGCGCTCTGAGGTCCGAGAGCCAGCTCCAGCTCGTGGTGCCCAGGACGAGACTTAAAACCAGGGGAGACAGGGCCTTCTCTGTGGTCGGCCCTAAACTCTGGAACACTCTGCCCCTCCATGTTCAAACTGCTCCCACAGTGGAGTGTTTTAAGTCTCGTCTAAAGACCCACTTTTATTCTTTGGCTTTTAACACTACGTGAGTTGTGTGGTCTTCTGTCCTCTGTTGTCCTGTGTGGTTAGGGTTAGGGTTATAAATTTTGATGTCTATTTTACTGTTTTAATTGGTTTCACCCTTTAAAATCGTTTTTAATCATATTTATTTTTTATATTGTCTCTGTATTGGTTTTCTATTCATTTATTCTTTGTTTTTATTCAGTCATTGGTGTAGCATAATATTGTTTTTAATATTGTTTTTAATATAGTTTTTAATATTGTTTTTAATATTGTTTTTAACATGGCTGTGCAGCACTTTGGAAACATTCTTGTTGTGTAAATGTGCTATATAAATAAAGTGGATTGGATTGGATTGGATTGGAGGAGGTTAGCCTGTCCGGAGCGGTGGTGTCGTGTGGAGGATTTGGGGGTGAGTAGTTCTTTGAGGTAGAGGGGGGGCATTTCCATGGAGGCACTGGTGGGTTAGTAGGGAGACTTTGTATTCAATCCTGAGTGGAACAGGAAGCCAGTGAAGGGATTTGAGAATTGGTGTGATATGGTCGTATTTCCGCACTCTCATCAGGATCCTAGCAGCACTATTCTGTATGTATTGCAGCTTCCGGATGTTCTTGCTGGGGATCCCGACAAGAAGTGCGTTGCAGTAGTCTATACCGCCTAATTGGTCATTAATGAGCTATTCACTATTTTCTTTAAATGTATTATTTCTGATTAGGTTTCATGACCATCGTTCATTTTTAGTGATGTAACGATATGAACATTTTATGTCACGGTTATCGTAACCAAAACTATCGCGGTAATAATTGACTGTGCTGAAAAAGTACTTATTATATCATTGAACTCTGACCAAGTGTTAGCAACTGTTAGAAAACCCACTATTTTATTTTTCTTATTGTTTACTGATATTGTTTTAGTCTTAGTTTTAATGGCTAAGCTTTTATTGTTTTAAATATTGGTTTGTACTGTAGCAATTTAAGATTTATTTAAAGAAAAAGTGCATAAAAAAATAATATAAATTACTATTATTTATTATTTCTGGCGGAAGTTGTGGTGTCTTACTCTGTTCAGTGGTCCTTGAACGCATCGTAAAATTGCCAATGTCTTGTATTTATCTAAACATTGGATGATCGTTCTTTACTAAGAGAGCACAGCTTGTAGGTTCAATGTGCACAATTGAAAATATTTGTTGCTGAGACAGTAATGTGTTAATATTAG
Organism: Entelurus aequoreus; assembly: GCF_033978785.1. Lineage (NCBI taxonomy): Eukaryota > Metazoa > Chordata > Actinopteri > Syngnathiformes > Syngnathidae > Entelurus > Entelurus aequoreus. The sequence goes on along the minus strand of NC_084757.1, from coordinate 13,467,496 downwards.
TTTCGATTGGGTTATGTCTTTTCTTAATTGGGAAAGACATTTATGTCTCTTGTTTTCATGTGATCATTTAAGCTAGGGCCAGTCAGTCCGTGAGTTTATCAAACGGCAGTTATCAATAATTGGTTCTTTGATCATTTTAATTTAAAACAGTGATATTAACTGCCGGGAATTTTACCGTGATTATCTTTAACCTACTCAGTGGCCTAGTGGTTAGAGTGTCGGTAGGTTGTGAGTTCAAACCCTGGCTGAGTCATACCAAAGACTATAAAAATGGGAACCATTACCTCCCTGCTTGGCACTCAGCATCAAGGGTTGGAATTGGGGGTTAAATCACCAAAAAGGATTCCCGAGCGCAGCCACCGCTGCTGCTCACTGCTCCCCTCACCTCCCAGGGGGTGATCAAGGGTATGGGTCGAATGCAGAGGACACATTTCACCACACCTAGTGTGTGTGTGACAATCATCGGTACTTTAACTTTAATACCGTCTATCAATACATCCCTAGTCATTATCATTAATTAGTGGTAAGAACTTGTAGAATTAGCAATTTAAAATGTCTTCAGTGTTTCCCATAAACTGCCAAGATATCTGTGGCGGTGGCGGCGTGGCTATGGGCGTGGTCACCATGACATCATCGAGTAATTTGCATAATTTACTACACTGATATGATTTTCTCTAAAAAGACTCAAAACATGTATACTTACTAATTAATAATAACAGTTTTGTTTTAAACGTCCATCCATCCATCCATCCATCCATCCATTTTACAATATAATTACAACACTTTATGTACATATTTATATACAGATTTGAAGAATAAGTTATTCACTGAAATATATTTATTAATTGTGGTTCTTACAAAAAATATATCTTATAAAATATAAAAGCTAAAATGTCTCTTAAAGCTCTGCCCCTTTAATTAGTGCATACTAAATAATTTAACTTTAGCCTACTACTACAACCATATTATTTACCAGCAACATAAAGTGAAACAGAGGCAGAGGTGTCCTGCCACAGTCAGTAACAAATAAACAGAAAACAGTAGTGGTCAAATACAAATAAGGCAACAAGAGAAGTATCCTACACTTCTCTTTTGTAAAGTAAATCTGAACAGCCTATATGTGCATCTACATCAACTATATGATTTGCCTGAGAAGCTGGACAGGACAAAAAAAAAAAAAAAAAGTTTTTAATTTATTTGTGGCGGACGTAATTCTTTCGTGGCGGGCCGCCACAAATAAATGAATGTGTGGGAAACACTGGTCTTTAAATATAAACGGTGGGTTGGCTGCAGGACCCACCATACTGTTAGTGGCGACCCAAATTGTGGAAAACTTGTCAGTAAAGTTTCTCAAATATTTAAAAAAAAAAACACAGTGCAGTTTGAATTTGTGGCAGTACAAAAAATTATCAAATGAAAATAATTTTGGAAACATACATTTTTATTCACAAATTATTCTTTTAACAAAAAAAGTCTGCTCCTGCTAACGTTCGGTCTCAATAAGGACTTCAGTTGAGTTTCATTTCTGAGCCTTCACTGTACTTTGAAGCACTGTAAAACTGAACATACAGAAATAAAGTATGTCAACTATTAAAGTACCAATGATTGTCACACACACACTAGGTGTGGCGAAATTATTCTCTGCAGTCGACCCATCACCCTTGATCACCCCCTGGGAGGTGAGGGGAGCAGTGGGCAGCAGCGGTGGCCGCACCCAGGAAACATTTTTGGTGATTTAACCCCCAATTCCAACCCTTGATGCTGAGTGCCAAGCAGGGAGGTAATGGCTCCCATTTTTATAGTCTTTGGTATGACTGGGCCGGGGTATGAAATTTATAATATGATAAAAAATGATCTCTCAATGAGGGCTGTGAATCTTTGGGCACCAAACGATTCGATTCGATTTGATTCTTGGGGGTAACTATTCGATTCTCCATTAACTACATTCCTCCATAGAATAGATAAAACAGTTGTGATCATTTCTATATTACCTAAAAGAAAACCGGTTTTGTTTGATATAATTCTCCCCAAACATTTAATAAAGTCAAATACAATCAAGGCAGTATCCCGCACTTCTCTTTTCTAAAGTAAATCTGTACAGCTGATTTGGGCATTTACATTAACAATATGTGAAGTGAAGTGACTTATATTTATATAGTGCTTTTCTCTAGTGACTCAAAGCGCTTTATGTAGTGTAACCCAATATTTAAGTTACATTTAAACCAGTGTGGGTGGCACTGGGAGCAGGTGGGTAAAGTGTCTTGCCCAAGGACACAACGGCAGTGACTAGGATGGCAGAAGCGGGGATCGAACCTGGAACCCTCAAGTTGCTGGCACGGCCACTCTACCAACCGAGCTACGCCACCCCAATATGATTTGTCTGAGTGGCTGGACAACTCAGAATAAAAAAAAAACAAACATTCGTTTTAATTAGGGCTGCAACTAACGATTAATTTGATAACTGATTAATCTGTCGATTATTACTTCGATTAATGATCGGATAAAAGAGACAAAATACATTTCTATCCTATCCAGTATTTTATTGAAAAAAACAGCATACTGGCACCATACTTATTTTGATTATTGTTTCTCAGCTGCTTGTAAATGTTGCAGTTTATAAATAAAGGTTTATTAAAAAAAGAAAAAAAACATTTTTATTTTAAAAAAAAAATTGCGCATAGCATAGATCCAACGAATGGATGACTAAATTAATGGGCAAGTATTTTAATAATCAATTTTAATCGATTTAATCGATTAGTTGTTGCAGCCCTAGTTTTAATCGATTAAAGAACGTTACAAATAAGAATAGCGAATCATTTGAAAATCAATTTTTATTTTACACCCCCGATATCAATATCGTTTTATATATTCATGGTCATCTTACCGTGGGGATTGCACACTCAATACGTCTCTCTCCTGCAGATGTCTCTCCCTCTCCCTTTTTACTTCCTTTCCTTGTGCTCATCCAATCACCAGTCAGGACTCAGGCCTGTACACACTCACGACCTCACAGACAGTTGTAAATTATAGACCTCTTTTGAAATATGCACATTTCCCCCTACGCTGGTGTTAAAGTCTCCTCCGAAGGGAGCCACGATAAGGATTATTATTATGTCATTCAAATGGTTCTTCCTGTTTTGAGTGCAACAACAAACACTTTGCCTTTTGCTGAAGTGAAATGTGTTATGTTTCCCTCCTTTTCAAAATAACTTCACCACATAACCTATTTGAAGCACACGCGTACACAACACCTCAGCCCACGCAGTCCATACGGCATGCTAATGCGTCGATTTCTCATTGTCGTTGCAGAGGAGCAACGATGAGAACGGCAACTGCTCCGGGGGCAGCATGGAGTTCCCCACCACCAACCTGTACGAGCTGGAGAGCCGAGTGTTCACCGACCACTGGTCCATCCCCTACAAGAGGGAGGAGTCACTGGGAAAATGCCTCATCGCCTCCACTTGCCTCGCCCGCCACGGTACGAAAATAAATGAAAGCATGGCTGCGCTCCAGTTGAGATCTAGAACGGTTAACCCTGATTCTGACATGCTGGGTGTGTGGGCGGCACGGCGCTATTTGTGGTAGCTTTGTGAATAGTGTGACTCCGCATAACCTGCATTTGAATTCAACAAAGACGATGACATACTGCAAGTCATTGTGTTTCTACACACCGGCCAAATTATATGTTTCTCAGCTGTGGTCCGTATGGGTCGCAGCAGTACTTCACTTAGACAATATCAAACAGAAGAAATCTGGAGCTTAATAAAGTCATAAAGAAATGTTTTAAGCGCAAAAATTATGACTAAAGTAGTGAACTTTTTTTTTTGTTTGTACTTTAATTTTATTAACGGTATAGTATTAATATTACCGTATTTTACGGACTATAAGGCGCACTTATAATTTTTTTTTCTCAAAACTCGACAGTGCGCCTTATAACCCGGTGCGCCTAATGTATGGAATAATTCTGGTTTTGCTTACCGACCTCGAAGCAATTTTATTTGGTACATGGTGTAATGATAAGTGTGACCAGTAGATGGCAGTCAAACATGAGATACGTGTAGACTGCACTGTGATGGCAATATGACTCAAGTAAACGACACCAACATTTTATATGTTCCATTGAAAATATAGAACATCACACACAGTGCTCAAAAATCTATCAAAATGTTTTAGTACGATTTTGGTAATTATTCACCCAAGGAACTTGACGAGGAGAAGAGGCTGTCGAAAGGTAAGCCACGTAAATAAGACTGACCACCAAACGGCGCATCCGGAAGCGACTGTCAGAAAGCAGCTTGAAGATGATCTGTAAAACATAAATCTATGTGACATTTTGACCAAAGAACCACCATTACATGTTATGTAGATCAGTGGTCCCCAACCACCGGGCCGCAAGAAATAAAATAAAAAAATAAAAATTTTTTTTTTTTTTTTTTTTTTTTTTTTTTTTTATGAAATCAACATAAAAACACAATATATACATTATATATCAATACAGTCTGCAGGGATACAGTCTGTCAGCACACATGATTGTATTTCTTAATTAAAAAAAAAAAAAAGTTAAAGTTAAAGTACCAATGATTGTCACACACACACTAGGTGTGGTGAAATTTGTCCTCTGCATTTGACCCATCCCCTTGATCACCCCCTGGGAGGTGAGGGGAGCAGTGGGCAGCAGCGTAGCCGCGCCCGGGAATCATTTTTGGTGATTTAACCCCCAATTCCAACCCTTGATGCTGAGTGCCAAGCAAAAAAATACCCCCCCCCCCCGGTCCGTGGGACAAATTTTCAAGCGTTGACCGGTCCCCAGCTACAAAAAGGTTGGGGACCACTGATGTAGACCACAAGGAAGTGTTTTACATTTATAAAAAATAATGTGACTCCTTTAATGCGCCTTATAATCTGGTGCGCCTTATATATGAAAAAAAAATCGAAAATAGGCCATTCATCGGCAGTGTGCCTTATAACCCGGTGCGCCCTATGGTCCGGAAAATACGGTATTTATTATTAATAGTAATTTTAGCACTGTGTAATCGTATGTAAATCTGTTTTTATGAGTTCCTTCTTTTGCAGTATTTTTAGTGGAGTTTTTTTTTGTAATCAGTCTGACCTAAGCCTTTGTAATATTCTTTGTGATTAACACATGGCTTCATCGCATTTGACAAGTGGTATCCTGTTAAACTGGAAGAAGGTTAGCTACAATTATTAAATACAATAAAATCAAGAGTAAGATTACTAATTCAGTGTTATTTGAGTGGGACCCGGGCCAACCTGTAGTGGAAAAGTTAGGCCCTGAGGTCCAAAAGGCGAATGAACCCCTGCTGCAAATGCTCCAATTATATCTTGAATGTTAATTTACTCAAAAAGCAAAGAAAACGGTGCGTTAATTAGACACAGGTGATACTCAGAGGTAGGCTGATGTGAAAGCGTCCGCTGCAGTGGACGTTTGGCCAATTTCTTTCCAAAGTGTGTAACTGGCAAAAGAAAAAGACCTAAATAAATGTCCATTGTGGAAGACACTGCTTCTCAGGAGGCTATATCTACCACAATTGACCTTGTTTTACTCTAGCAGTGCTGTATGCTTGGCTTTTTCACTATGGTGCTACTAAATGAAAAAGAAAAAAAAGCACACAATTTTTTTTGTAGCACAAACAAACATTTTGGAGCAATATGAAATGTCTTAAATATCACAATTTCATTTCTAACAATTGAACAAGGTGCACATGTGCCCTCATATATACTGTATAAACACAATGCCATCATAAGTCCTCCTGCAACACAGAGAACATCCCTAAACTGTGCTAGCGCTGGCAGTAACACAAGTGTAAGGCTGGGCGATATGGATCAAAACTCATGTCCTCATATAGTTTGGCCCAAAAAGTAACCCATTTATGGAACTATTTGTTGAGGTAACTAAATAGCTTCACCATGCTTAGTTTTTCCATTTTTGTAGACTGATTAAGGATCCCCAAATACACAAAAACAAGTACCAACAAGTAGGAAAAGTCGGTTGTGCAGAATAAGATCCCAATTTAAGAGGTGTTTTAAGATAAGAAAAAAGAAAAAGCCTTGAAAATAATATAAAAAAATGTCAAATATAATATGTAATCTTCTTTAAAAAAACATTTAGCTATGCTCAATTCTTCAGCTAACAAAAACACAAAAGAACAAAATGTGAAAAAGTGCCCTGGTTTAAGAAGACATGTTTAAAGGTGAGCAGCAACATGAAAATAATAGATTTTAACAATTGTGTTTTATAGGTAAACATTATTATAGGACTTACACACAAAGATTTTAGCCAGGAACATCAACATGCCAACTGCTTCACGATGCTGCGTGACAGGCTGGCTTCGGAAAATGACTTCTAAAAAGTCATTAATTATAGTTACTTGTTACTTTAATCCTAAACTATGCATGATTAATGTGATCATTTTTAGGATTAATTAGGATTAATTACATGCGTTTACTCCTTATTTTTGACAGCCCTAATATATATATATATATATATATATATATATATATATATATATATATATATATATATATATATATATATATATATATATATATATATATATATATATATATATATATATATATATATAAATAATATATATATATATATATATATATATATTATTTTTTTATTTTTATTATTTTTATTTTTTTAAATGTACTAGGAATTTGCCCACAGCCACATCTGTGAATGCCAATGTTTTTTTGTTGTTGTTTTTTTTTTACTTTTTATGGAACTGAACCTCCTTTAGAAAGAAAAAGTAGCACACACTCAGTGAATCCGCATCCATTTGAAATACTTTTTGCGTCCAAATAATTTATAGCATTTTGTTCTCTTTCCATTCCTAACCGCCATCGTAATGCCAGAATGATAATTCTCTGTCGACCACTAAACGGACGGCAGTATTTTTTAAGCTTACAAAAAAATGTTGTGGAGGATTTTTGACTATTCTGGGACCATTTCAACTTTTCCGCCAGGCCTTGCAGACGCAGACGAGAACTGCAAGAGGTTTGTGGACCGCTGCATGCCAGAGGCCTTTAAAAAGGTAAGCCGTCGATTTTGCATCTTCATTGATTTAATACCGCAATTCTAAAAGTAAATGTATATTTTTTTATCCAGTTGCTGACCAGCAGCGCCGTGCACAAATGGAGCACGGAGATCCACGAGGGCATCTACAACATGCTCATGTTGCTGGTCGAGCTGGTGGCAGAGCGGGTCAAGCAGGACCCTGTTCCTGTCAACCTCATGGGGGTCTTGACAATGGTATGCCTTTCTGAGACTTTTTAAACTATTTTTCTTCGGTCTTGCTCGCATTATTGACAACTAACCACACTTGCATTGTTTTGTTTTTTTACTTTGTTGCGTTCAGGCCTTCAACCCTGACAACGAGTACCATTTTAAGAACCGAATGAAGGCCTGTCAGAGGAACTGGGCTGAGGTTTTTGGCGACGAAGCCAATGTGTTTGCTGTTTCTCCAAGTAACACCTATCAGAAAGTAAGTTGGAACTCACAGGACACCTTTAAAGAAATTATTACCTTGGAATCTAAATTGACTGTTAGCTACTTTATGGATCCCAATGCAACATCTACTGCACTCTACTGACTGGTCCTGCAATAACCGTACATAAAAGCTTGATTTATTTGGCCAATAGGCAAACTACATTTTAAAAACCCTTGAGAGGGCATTTTAATATTTAATGTAATGTTGGAAGGTGGGCCACTGAGTTCATATTCAGTGCGTTGTATATCTGAGCCGCACATGTGAGATTGATGTCCGACAGCTGTGTGTATGTGCAGTATGTGTGTGACTGTGGAACAAAGCCAATGAATGCACAATTATCTGTTTCAGGAGCCGCACGGTTGGCTGGTGGATTTAGTGAATCAAGTAAGTCAGCTCAGCCACACTTCACGTCATACTACCAAGTTCCACACCCATATGAATGCAGTTATATTTGAGAAACACTGATGTTCTTATGTCCACATAGATTCCGTTCTGGTCTATGTAGAGCAGGGCTGTTTAACCCTTGTGTGGTGTTCGGGTCTGTTTGACCCGTTTTCATTTTTTATTAAAAGAAAAAAGATACAATTAATGAATTTTTCAAACTGAGACTCACTGACTTTGGCTCATTTTCTGTGGAGAACATATATCAGAATACATATTACCATACACCCCCCACCTACACATTTGTATTACATATAAGACAGGGTTTCCCACACATTCATTTATTTGTGGCGGCCCGCCATGAAAGAATTACGTCCGCCACAAATAAAAAAATAAAAACTTTTTTTTTTTTTGTCCTCTCCAGCTTCTCAGGCAAATCATATAGTTGATGTAGATGCCCATATCGGCTGTTCAGATTTACTTTACAAAAGAGAAGTGTAGGATACTTCTCTTGTTGCCTTATTTGTATTTGACTTTATTAAATGTATTTATATTACAAACACAACATGTGTATATAACAAAGGGTGCAAAGTCTGCAGGCAGTAGGAAACACATGGTTAAGTGTAGGGAGTAAAACTGATGGCAGTCTAAAGTTCAAGATTTTTGGAGCTCTTTGTTCAGTGGATCAGATGTTTGATGAAGCTCTGTGTCTATCTACCACTACTACTGTTTTCTGTTTATTTGTTACTGACTGTGGCAGGACACCTCTGCTTCTGTTTCACTTTATGTTGCTGGTAAATAATATGGTTGTAGTAGTAGGCTAAAGTTAAATTATTTAGTATGCACTAATTAAAGGGGCAGAGCTTTGAGACATTTTAGCTTTTATATTTTATAAGATATATTTTTTTGCAAGAACCACAATTAATAAATATATTTCAGTGAATAACTTATTGTTCAAATCTGTATATAAATATGTACATAAAGTGTTGTAATTATATTGTAAAATGGATGGATGGATGGATGGACGTTTAAAACAAAACTGTTATTAATTAGTAAGTATACATTTTTTGAGCCTTTTTAGAGAAAATCAAATCATTGTAGTAAATTATGCAAATTACTCGATGATGTCACGGTGAACACGCCCATAGCCACGCCCCCACCGCCACAGGTATCTTGGCAGTTTATGGGAAACACTGTAAGATGTCCGGGTTCACTGGACCCGGGGCTAATAGAAGTGTGGAAATGTATATTCTGTGTACCACACACACAGACACACACACACAGCAGGCCTAGACAGGAGGAGGACAGAGTGTAGGTACACAGAACATCAGAGGGTCAAATGTGCGAGAAAATTAGAGCAGACAGTGTTGAAAAACAATGTTGCAACCTTGTGTGGGAACCGCAGGTGCAGAAACACAAAAGAAGAATCCCTGTGGGATGCAGAAACTGGCAAAGAAAGGTTCCGTGCAACGTTCATATTGTTGTTACTCAGCCAGCGTTTGTGGGTCTGATGGACCCGTTGCATTTTGTGGCTTTTAATGCCTCACAATCAAACACTTTTATGTTAAAATACTGAACAGATGTTTTATTGGGTTAAGGTAAACATCTGTTCAGTATTTTAACATAAAAGTGTTTGATTGTGAAAATGCAAGGGGTCCATCAGACCCACAAACGCTGGCTGAGTAACAACAATATGAACATTACACAAGGGTTAAATGACCATACTAGCCCCTGGGTTCACTTTAAAAACTTGGGGAAAATTTTTTTCAGCAAACTTCTAAAAAAATAATCTAAACTGCACCTGTTGTTAAAAGGAACTTACACCACTATGAACGTATTGAAAATCCTTGCATTGACATTTTAACTCTGTTAGCAAACAAAGAACACTTGAGCCAAAGTTTTGATTTACTGTAAACTGAGGCGTTCTTCAAGGAACCTCTTTAAGACTGCAGGTCAAAGTGGTCCAAATCGGATTTTTTCGAAAACTTGTTTTTTTCCCCAGCTGACTGTTTACACCGCAAATAAAATGTGATTTTTATCATACTCTAGTATAAATGCGCACAAGCCCCAATGTGGCCCCAATGTGTCCTCGACGTCACTTGCATGCACAGTTCCATAAGGTGAAAACAAAAGTAGTTCAACGGATTCCATGAATGAACAAGGAAGTCGCTACTACTACTACAAAATAAAAGACACTATTCTGCTCTTGCTTTTTGCTGGTTAGCTTAGCAGATAGCTAACATGATATAATCCTTGATGAAAAAAAAGTCCCAAGCGTCTAGTGTAGTTTAGGTCTTTTTAGTGAAGGATCAATCGTATATTTTGTAAAACTGTGAACAAAAACACATAAACATTTTACATTCAGCATACGTCTATATACAACATACATGTTTACGTAGCATCCAAACCAACAAAATGCTGCCAGTAATTAGCTTTCAACAATGGGCACAAATATCTTACTAAAGCAGTCTTAAACTGAAAATGCACAAATAATGTGTCACAATATACATATGCATGTTACATTCACATAAACTTACAGGTTTAGACATTCAAAGTCTTCAAAGTCGAAAAGAAAGCTTAAAGGCTGCAGTACGTCCTGTATTTGACATCTGCTCTCAACTGTTCTCTACTGCTCTCTGAAACACACCCTCACTAAGCTGACTACGGCAAGACAGGAAGGTCAAAATAGAACACAAACTGCAAAACTGATTTCCACCACTAGGTGTCTTAGAAAATAACATTGTGGGGCATAACACTCCCCGTCTGGTATTTTAAGATACCACTATGTCTTTTTACTGAGGAGCAGTACGACCTCTGAAACGTGTCTGGAATAAACCTTAGGGGTACCCTGTTTGATGATCTTCACATTCAATTTTCGAATCATTCCGTCACGGCTGGGGAAGGTTTCCTCAATGATGCCGGTGGGCCACTCATTCCTCTTTACTTGAGTGTCTTTGAGGAGTACCACATCGCCTACTTGCGAGTTTGGTCTTTCTGACTTCCACTTCCTGCGTGGCTGAAGGGTCGCCAAGTACTCTTGTCTCCAACGTTTCCAGAAAGTTTCGGCTAGACTTTGAACTTGCCTCCATTGCTTGTTATAGAGATCTTTCAGATCCATGTTCCCTAGAGGAGCAGATACTGGATCAGTCTTTTGAGTAAGCAACATTGCGGGCGTGAGAACTGCTGGCATGTCAGGATCAGACGATACTGGAACTAGAGGCCTTGCATTCATGATTGCCATGATTTCACTCATGAGTGTCACAAGTACCTCGTGGGAGAGGCGACAGTTGTCCTTAAGCAACATAGCATCCAAAATGCGGCGTGCAATGCCGATCATCCTTTCCCACACACCTCCCATATGAGAGGAATGTGGCGGATTGAATATCCAGGTACAGCCTTTGTCCTGCAAGTGAGCTTTCAACTCCGGGTCTTCAGAGTTTATTTGCAGTTCTCTTTGAGGTAGGCTATCCGCTCCTCTAACCTCTTGTTGCGGAAGCCATAACATTTTCTTAGGGGATGGGGCTTATTATGTAAAGGACACACTCTGTCTGGATCTTCAACCCTTTTCTCCTCCTTGTTTTGCTTGCCTGCATCTGCTTTGGACACATCGGTTTTCCTGGTGAACACAGATTGTTTGATTTCTTTCTGTAGTTTATCTGTCCTGTTTGAACCACCACCAAGCTCAGAAAAGCTGGGGTCATTTCGTATCTTTGCTTGGTCTTGAATAAACTGTACAAAGACGTGAAAAGGAGGATATCGAACTTGAAAGTCTTCCTTATATTTCGAGCCAAATGAGATCCACTTCTCCTGAAGGTATATAGGGAGCTTCTGCGCTATAGGAGTGACTCCCCGGGGAGTGTTGAGGTAAGAAAGTCCAGGTAGGAATCCATCTCTTCTTGCTGCTTCCAGCTCTAGCAATAGATCTCCTAGTTCCTGTAATTTTTGGTTGTCCTTATTTGCAATCCTTGGAAATTCCTCTAACCTCTTCAACATAGCATCTTCAATGATTTCAGCTGACCCATAGCATTCCTCCAGCCTCTTCCACAACATTGAGAGTCCTTCTTTAGCTTCATGGATGTGGGCTGAACGGATTCGTTTGGCCAACTCTGCAGACTTTGGTCCCAGCCACTTGGACATTAAACCTAACTCCTGGCTGTAGGTGAGGTTCAAGCCGCCAATGGCATTGATAAAGGAAGCCTTCCATACGCAGTAGTTCTCAGGTCTATCATCAAACATCAGGAGACCAGTGCTAATTATTTCTTTGCGAATGAGGTATTTGTCTAAGTTTGATTGATCACGTGGGGGCATGTAGTTAAATGCACCTTGGTGGCTAGGCTGCTGGTCTCGGGGGCGTGCGAAGTGAAGTTGCTGGGTGAAATATCTTTCTTGAGGGAATTCCACAGGACTTCCAGGCCGTTGTCGGCTGTGGGTGGTGGGTCTGCTCTGGCGTTCCCCTTGCCATTTGTGCAAGAAATGAAAAGAGTTGCTTTTTTCTGTACAACTGCTTACATCCATACCGTGCATTTCCATATCACCGTTGTCCATGTATTGCTGGCGCTTTGGCGATAAGACGGAATCACCGTTGTCCATGTACTGCTGGCGCTCTGGTGAATAAACGGCTTTTTGTTTTGGGTGTCGGAGTTGTTGCTGACCATGATCCACAGAATGTTGTTGCACATATTCCCTAGTGCGTTGCTGTGAAGAATAGGGAGCCAAACCTGTTACACTTTGCCTTGAAGGCTCTCCAACTTCATCCTCATAGGCTTCCAAGACTTCAGCCTCAGCGCATGCTGCTTCAGCAGCAGTCCGTACCTTCAGCGCGTCAAGGCTAGCTTGTACTTCAGCTGCTCTACATTGCTGTTCCGCTTCAATCTCCGCTTTTTTCTTTGTTTGTTCAGCTTCGATCTCCGCTTTTTTCTTTGATTGTTCAGCTTCAATCCGTGCCTGCTCGATTTGCATGTCTGCTTGTCTTTGCGCAAATGTAGCCATGATTCTTGCAGCTTCGGCTCTGGCTCTTGCTCTGACAGCCAAACCGTGTGATCCATGACTAGAGCTGCCAGAGTGATTAGTACGACTGGAGCGTTCAGAAGGTGCACCTCGATCTTCAGGTTTAGGGTTTTGATCATCCATGATATGTTGTTGAATGTCTTTCTGGTCTGCAGTTGTAATGGCTCACTTTCCTTTGTAAGCAGACTGAATGTTAAACCTTTTTACTATTCTGCTCTTGCTTTTTGCTGGTTAGCTTAGCACATAGCTAACATGATATAATCCTTGATGAAAAAGAGTCCCAAGCGTCTAGTGTAGTTTAGGTCTTTTTAGTGAAGGATCAATCGTATATTTTGTAAAACTGTGAACAAAAACACATAAACATTTTACATTCAGCATACGTCCATATACAACATACATGTTTACGTAGCATCCAAACCAACAAAATGCTGCCAGTAATTAGCTTTCAACAATGGGCACAAATATCTTACTAAAGCAGTCTTAAACTGAAAATGCACAAATAATGTGTCACAATGTACATATGCATGTTACATTCACATAAACTTACAGGTTTAGACCTTCAAAGTCTTCAAAGTCGAAAAGAAAGCTTAAAGGCTGCAGTACGTCCTGTTTGTTTGACATCTGCTCTCAACTGTTCTCTACTGCTCTCTGAAGCACACCCTCACTAAGCTGACTATGGCAAGACAGGAAGGTCAAAATAGAACACAAACTGCAAAACTGATTTCCACCACTAGGTGTCTTAGAAAATAACATTGTGGGGCATAACAGACACCACTATAGATATGGTCGCCACACTTTAAAAATGAGCATTTTGTTACATGAAAATAAATTGAACTAATATAATGTATGAATGGATGTATATAGTGTACCGGTAATATATTTGGGAGGGTTCTTATCTTCAGCGTGGATCTACGTTAGCTTTATTTTTCAACTCACCCATGAGCAATTACGCCACAGCGTCCATTCCGGTTCCTTCAACTATCGCTATTTCTTCTGAATCAAAATATACAGTACAGGCTAAAAGTTTGGACAAACCTTCTCATTCACAACACAACTGATGGTCCCAACCCCATTGATTAAGCAATAAATTCCACTAATCAACCCTGATAAGGCACACCTGTGAAGTGAAAACCATTTCAGGTGGCTACCTCTTGAAGCTTATCGAGAGAATGCCAAGAGTGTGCAAAGCAGTAATCAGAGCAAAGGGTGGCTATTTTGAAGAAACTAGGATATAAAACATGTTTTCAGTTATTTCACCGTTTTTTGTTAAGTACATAACTCCACATGTGTTCATTCATAGTTTTGATGCCTTCAGTGACAATCTACAATGTAAATAGTCATGAAAATAAAAAATTGAATGAGAAGTTGTGTCCAAACTTTTGGCCTGTACTGTATATTCATATATTACATATAGCCTATTATTTGCGCACTATTGACAAGTGATGCACCGAAAATTCGGCCGTGAAAATAAAATTCGCCCACCACAACCGGATGTTGTGATGAAATATCCAATTTCGTTGGCGGGCTGCGTCTTTCCCGGTGCACACGGGTGACGTAGCTTGCTTAAAGCTGACGAAAAAGTCACAATGTGTTTAGACCAGACCTGGGCAAATGAAGGCCCGGGGGCCGCATGCGGCCCGTTGAGCAGGGGTCACCAACGCGGTGCCCGCGGGCACAAGGTAGCTCGTAAGGACCAGATGAGTAGCCCGCTGGCCTGTTCTAAAAATAGCTCAAATAGCAGCACTTACCAGTGAGCTGCCTCTATTTTTTGAATTTTATTTATTTACTAGCAAGCTGGTCTCGCTTTGCCCGACATTTTTAATTCTAAGAGAGACAAAACTCAAATAGAATTTGAAAATCACTTGTTTAAATAAATTCATAATTTTTTTTACTTTGCTTCTTATAACTTTCAGAAAGACAAATTTAGAGAAAAAATACAACCTTAAAAATGATTTTAGGATTTTTAAACACATATACCTTTTTACCTTTTAAATTCCTTCCTCTTCTTTCCTGACAATTTAAAGGCCTACTGAAATGATTTTTTTTTATTTAAACGGGGATAGCAGATCTATTCTATGTGTCATACTTGATCATTTCGCGATTTTGCCATATTTTTGCTGAAAGGATTTAGTATAGAACAACAACGATAAAGATTGCAACTTTTGGTATCTGATAAAAAAAAGGCTTGCCCCTACCGGAAGTAGCGTGACGTAGTCAGTTGAACATATACGCAAAGTTCCCTATTGTTTACAATGATGGCCGCATGAAGTGAGAGAGATTCGGACCGAGAAAGCGACAATTTCCCCATTAATTTGAGCGAGGATGAAAGATTTGTGGATGAGTAAAGTGCAAGTGAAGGACTAGTGGGGAGTTGAAGCTATTCAGATAGGGAAGATGCTGTGAGAGGCGGGGGTGACCTGATATTCAGCTGGGAATGACTACAACAGTAAATAAACACAAGACATATATATACTCTATTAGCCACAACACAACCAGGCTTATATTTAATATGCCACAAATTAATCCTGCATAAAAACACCTGCGTGTTTGTTACGCTAGCTCCTAGCTCCTCTGCTAGCTCCTAGCTCCATAGAACACGCCAATACAATTCAAACACCTGATCAACACACACAATCACTCAGCCCAAAAGACCGTTCACCTAACCCAAGGTTCATAAAGCTTATATATTTTTAAAAAGTTACGTACGTGACGCGCACATACGGTCAAGCTATCAAATGTTTAGCAGCCAAGGCTGCATACTCACGGTACCTGATATTCAGCTGGGAATGACTACAACAGTAAATAAACACAAGACATATATATACTCTATTAGCCACAACACAACCAGGCTTATATTTAATATGCCACAAATTAATCCTGCATAAAAACACCTGCGTGTTTGTTATGCTAGCTCCTAGCTCCTATGCTAGCTCCTAGCTCCATAGAACACGCCAATACAATTCAAACACCTGATCAACACACACAATCACTCAGCCCAAAAGACCGTTCACCTAACCCAAGGTTCATAAAGCTTATATATTTTAAAAAAGTTACGTACATACGGAAAAAAAAGTTGCGCACATACGGTCAAGCGATCAAATGTTTAGAAGCCAAAGCTGCATACTCACAGTAGCACGTCTGCGTCTTTGTCATCCAAATCAAAGTAATCCTGGTAAGAGTCTGTGTTGTCCCAGTTCTCTACAGGCGTCTGTGTAACGAAGTCAAAGGGTCCTCCTGGTTAGAGTCTATGTTATCCGAGTTCTTCCATCTTGACTGCATCTTTCGGGAATGTAAACAAAGAAGCGCCGGCTGTGTACTGTTGTGGCTGACTACGTTCGAAAAATACGTCCATTTCGCACCGACAACTTTCTTCTTTGCTTGCTCAGCTTCCTTCTCCATAATGCAATGAACATGATTGAAACAGATTCACGAACACAGATGTCCAGAATACTGTGGAATTATGAAATGAAAACAGAGCTTTTTCGTATTGGCTTCAATGTGGAAGGCATACCCGTGTTCGCCGGTCTACGTCACGCGCATACGTCATCCTCAGAGGCGTTTCGAACCGGAAGTTTAGCGGCAAATTTAAAATGTCACTTTATAAGTTAACCCGGCCGTATTGGCATGTGTTATAATGTTAAGATTTCATCATTGATATATAAACTATCAGACTGCGTGGTCGGTAGTAGTGGGTTTCAGTAGGCCTTTAAATCAATGTTCAAGTAAATGTATTTTTTTTATTGTAAATAATAATAAATACATTTTAATTTAATTCTTCATTTTAGCTTCTGTTTTTTCGACGAAGAATATTTGTGAAATATTTCTTTAAACTTATTATGATTAAAATTCAAAAAAATTATTCTGGCAAATCTAGAAAACCTGTAGAATCAAATTTAAATCTTATTTCAAAGTCTTTTGAATTTATTTTAAAATGTTTGTTCTGGAAAATCTAGAAGAAATAATGATTTGTCTTTGTTAGGAATATAGCTTGGTCCAATTTTCTATATATTCTAACAAAGTGTAGATTGGATTTTAACCTATTTAAAACATGTCATCAAAATTCTAAAATTAATCTTAATCAGGAAAAATTACTAATGATGTTCCATGAATTATTTTTTTTAAGTTTTTGTCTTCTTTTTTTCGGTTGAATTTAGAATTTTAAAGATTCGAAATTGAAGATAAACTATGTTTCAAAATTTAATTGTCTTTTTTTTTTCGTGTTTTCTCCTCTTTTAAACCGTTCAATTAAGTGTAAATATCAGTAATTATTAATAATAACATAGAGTTAAAGGTAAATTGAGCAAATTGGATATTTCTGGCAATTTATTTAAGTGTGTATCAAAATGGTAGCCCTTCGCATTAATCAGTACCCAAGAAGTAGCTCTTGGTTTCAAAAAGGTTGGTGACCCCTGCCGTTGAGCTTTTCAATCTGGCCCGCCGGACATTCCCAAATAATTGTTCTAGATGTTTAAGATGTAAAGTGTAGCTGCCATTATGATGTGCAGTGATGTTTTCTAATGACCGTAAGTCTTCAACTATACTAAGTCTTTCAATGGTTGCAATCTGCATGATATATTAGTTACTATGGTCATCTAATTAGTTACTTTGGTCTCTATGAGATATCTCAGATTGTAGGTGGGTTTTTTTTTTACCCTTCACGTTCATATTTTATTATGTTTGTTGCATTTTTATTGTGTTTTGGTTAATTTTAAAATATGTTGTTAATATTCAGTGTTTTATCCTTCATAGTTAATATTGTAAATCCCACATTCTTTATTTTCATGTACATTCTAGGTGTCTCATTCAGTAGAAAAATGTCAAATTCCATTCCGTTTTTTAAGGCGGTCTGTCATAACGTTTTTAGCTTTCTATCATTATTGTGAGGTTTTGTATTCGTGTTCCTAAAAATAGATATACCAGCCCCCAGACACACTTTTTTTTATCTAAATCTGGCCCCCCCAAGTAAAATAATTGCCCAGGCCTGGTTTAGACTAAAGTCACATTTGAAAAGTTTAGATTCCAATCGAATTTGGACTACCTCCTGATGTGGCCTGAATCTGATCCGAAAACATCAGATTTGAAGCACTTAGGAGCGTTTAGACTTAGCAAAATAAATCACATCTGTGTCACGAGGTAAAAAAAGTCTCATTTGGTGTGCAGTGTAAATGGGGCCTAAGTCCTCTCCTTTTTGGCAGCTATTTTTCGTAATGTGATTTATGTTACTAAGGCGTTGCTGTAGCTTGTTTACCTCAGATACAGTCGGTAGTCATTTAACTTCTTTAAGTATACTAGTGGTGTTCCTCAAGGTTCCATTTTAGGTGCTCGCTTTCTCATCATTTGCACTATTCAACTGGCTCAGTTTAAAAAAAAATTGTGAGAGGCTCACATTTTTGCAGTGCTGTCACAGAGCGCGCTCCTGTAACTTTGACAAACTAAATAGCCCAAAATGAAATGTCCACTGTAGAGGACGGTGGTTCTACGGTATATATAAAATAAGACTAATAGTGAAGGGAGAAGTCCAGGTCCTGGTCCTTAGCTTTCTGGAAATGTTGCCCCCAAAACAATTCAGTTTAATATCAATCAATCAATCAATATTTAGTTATATAGCCCTAAATCACAAGTGTCTCAAAGGGCTGCACAAGCCACAACGACATCCTCGGCTCAGATCCCACATCAGGGCAAGGAAAAACTCAACCCACTGGGACAACGAGAAACCTTGGAAGGGACCGCAGATGTGGGGAACCCCCCCCCATCTGGGCGACCGGTGCAATGGACGTCGAGTGGATCTAGCATAATATTGTGAGAGTCCAGTCCATAGTGGATCTAACATAATAGTGAGAGTCCAGTCCATAGTGGGGCCAGCAGAAGACCATCCCGAGTGGAGACAGGTCAGCAGCGCAGAGATGTCCCCAACCGATGCACAGACGAGCGGTCCACCCTGGGTCCCGACTTTGGACAGCCAGCACTTCATCCGTGGCCCCCTCTCCACGAAGGAGAGGGGGGCAAAGCAGAAAAGAAACGGCAGATCAACTGGTCTAAAAGGGGGGTCTATTTAAAGGCTAGAGTATACAAATGAGTTTTAAGAAGGGACTTAAATGCTTCTAATATCCCTGCTGTAGTGTCCTTAAGTACCCTGAAAACTGCTCTAAAACATATTATATTTTGTATATCATATTTTTCAATTGGCTAAAATTACCTTACATTTTGGATTTATTGCACCACCTATTATTATTTTGGCATGTTTGACAGCCGGCCTCTGCATTTCTATATGGACATTTTTTAAAACACCTTTGGCATGAATTTATATTTGTGTGAAAGTGGGCTGTGGAACATGTTTTTTCAACTTGTTTTTGTCTTCTGTGCTTCTTTTGTGCAGTTTGGCGAGTTGGGAGGATTCACCGCCATCCAGGCGAAGCTCAACGTCGAGGAGATCGAAATAGCTGTAAGACTAACTCCCCGCATCCCAGACGTGCTTACACACAGGCTGACATATCTATAAGAGTCACGGAATACTTTCCACCCAGCGAACAGACTGGTTGACTGAAGCCCTTTGCCCGTTGGTCTGCTCTCAGCTGCATGGGGGCTTGTAGGTCGGACTCATGTTGCCGCTGTGTAATGTTCCAAATGCTCTGTTGTCGTCTCCTCTGAGGCGTCCTTGTATTGACGCTCCCTCTGTAGGAACCCAGCCGGAAGCACGGCGGTGTGAAGCCATTGATTTTTTTTTGCGGGGTCGGGGGGGCATGCATGTGCGTGTGTTTGAGCGGCGCTCTTCCCTTTTGAGCATTAGCATATTAATAGGTGAGGGGAAGCGGAAGCACACTCGTGTTGCACCCTCTCGAGCATTACAGTTTGTAAGCTGTCAAACAAACATAGCCAGCTGAAAGCCGGTGAAAGTGAGAGGTGAGCGTATAATGGAGGGTACTTCAGGCTCCCGGGGGGAGACCCATTCACTTGTCTGCTGTGAGCGGGAAGTCAAGTGCGGGAGTGAATAGCGAAAGCAGCACGAGTCGACACAGAATAGAATCGAACAAAGAAACTTCATTTTTTTGTCCATTCATTAAGCCGCAGCGATATAACATTGATTGAAAAAAGCAGCCAGGCTCATGTGTGTGGACTAGAGATGTCCGATAACAGCTTTTTTGCCGATATCCGATATTGTCCAACTCTTAATTACCGATTTCGATATCAACCGATACCGATATATACAGTCGTGGAATTAACACATTATTATGCCTAATTTTGTTGTGATGCCCTGCTGGATGCATTAAACAAGGTTTTCCAAAATAAATCAACTCAAGTTATGGAAAAAAATGCCAACATGGCACTGCCATATTTATTATTGAAGTCACAAAGTGCATTATATTTTTTAACATGCCTCAAAACAGCAGCTTGGGAATTTGGGACATGCTCTCCCTGAGAGAGCATGAGGAGGTTGAGGTGGGCGGGTTTGGGAGGGGCGGGATTTCGGGAGGTAGCGGGGGTGTATATTGTAGCGTCCCGGAAGAGTTAGTGCTGCAAGGGGTTCTGGGTATTTGTTCTGTTGTTTATGATGTGTTACGGTGCGGATGTTCTCCCGAAATGTGTTTGTCATTCTTGTTTGTTGTGGGTTCACAGTGTGCCGCATATTTGTAACAGTGTTAAAGTTGTTTATATCGCCACCCTCAGTGTGGCCTGTATGGCTGTTGACCAAGTATGCCTTGCATTCACTTGTGTGTGTGAAAAGCCGTAGATATTATGTGACTGGGCCGGCACGCAAAGGCAGTGCCTTTAAGGTTTATTGGCACTCTGTACTTCTCCCTACGTCCTTGTACAAAGCAGCGTTTTAAAAAGTCATACATTTTACTCTTTGAAACCGATACCGATAATTTTGAAACCGATACCGATAAATTCCGATATTACATTTTAAAGCATTTATCGGCCGATAATGTCTGCAGTCCGATATTATCGGACATCTCTAGTGTGGACCCTTCCGCTTACATTTAGAATGTATTTGTTTTGAATGCATTAAATAACTTCTGTCCTATTGCTTGTATTCCGACACGTGACTTCTTCCCAGAAGTGAAAACCAGTGGTGGTCAACGAAGCTAAGATGGCTGTTGTACAGCAAGCTGCGCGCAAACTAAATGAGGCTTAAATCTTCCTGCAAAAAGCAGATACCAGCAAAAAATCTAACCATGCAATGGAGTAGAGCCCTATACTTTATCAAAAAAAATTATTTGTGAGGGATATCAAGGATTATACGTCGCTCACGTTTTTAGACGTATCGAACTATTGTGCTCCAGAATACCAAAATGAATAGAACAGGGGTGTCCAAACTTTTTCCACTGAGGGCCGCACACGGGAAAATTAAAGCATGCGGGGGCCAATTTGATATTTTTCATTTTCAAAACCATAACAAAATATATGGATTTTTTATTTTTTTTAAATTTTTTTTACCTTTAGGGCTCCCGGGGACCATAAAAGGTCTCAATTATTAAAATGTTAAAATTTGTTAAAAAAAAGTTAAATTATTTTTTTTAAATTTATTTAACGCTTACAGTAAATCTCTTCAGTATATCAACTTCAGGTTGATATTAAGTTTTAAAAAAAAGAAGCCTTTCCTGTCAAAGACAACTTTGTTTTTTATAATAAAACTGAAATATGCAGTATTTCCCCCACTGCCAAAAACATTCAGAAAGCAATGTTTGATGTGAAGTAATTAGAGCCTTAAAAAGATCAATAATGCAGGACACCATTGATTTTAATTTATTATTATTTTTGAGTAATCACAGTGAAAAGATTAATAAAATCCCATTAAATATATTTGGGATCCAAAAGGTGCCCCACTCATAAAGTGATACATTTTTATTAGTTGTTTTTACTTTCAACACTTAAGTTACGAGATCAACTTCAGATATATCTGTCGATTTTACGTTTGAACTATTATTTTGGTTTTTTTATGCTCTTTTGTCAAAGAAAACGTTGATATTTGAATATGGCAACCACACAATATATGCAATATTTTCCACATAAAACATTTTAAAGTGAAATATTTTAAATAATTGGAGCCTTGAATAGGTCAATAATTCATTATAACATTGATTTTTTTTTTGATTTTTTTTTTTTGAGCAATGGCAAAAAAATAAAGATAGACAAAAGAAAAAAAACAGCCCGCATGGCAGCTTTGTGTCAACGTTGCAACTTTTTCTAGTTAGATTTCACCTCATTCCACATTTTTCTATGTTGTTTTTTATTTTTGCAATAGCATTTCGAGAATGAGTGGCGGGCCGGTAAACAATTAGCTGCAGGCCGCAAATGGCCCCCGGGCCGCACTTTGGACACCCCTGGAATAGAAGAATGTTGTTGAAAAAGGGAAAAGGGGATATTTAGCCCTCTACCCCAAAAACGTGTGCAGCATTTTACTCTTGTCATATTGGGGCCTCAAAAAAACTGACTCTAAAGTTTGGAAAAACCCTTTTTTGAACTAAATTAGAAAGTAATAGATAGAAGTTTTGTTTGTCACATCTGATCTTTTCTGTTCCACAGTGTATTTCCGCTCTGGTCCAGCCTCTGGGTGTTTGTGCCGAATACCTCAACTCTAGCCTTGTCCAGGTGAGTTATGTCCAAATATCTCATGTACCGCTACTACTTGTACTGGAGTTATCACCTATGATCTAATTAACACATCTATTTAGTCTCCGACAGTCACTCATTGCATGGTTTACGAAAACAAACGCTACAGGGCACTTTTTAAATTTTTTAGGGACCAAAAACCTTATCATTAAGTCAATAGCTGTTACTTTAGGCCACATGTGTCAAACTCAAGGCCCAGGGGCCAGAATTGGCCCGCCACATCAATTGATGTGGCCCGCAAAAGTCGAGTACATCATCTTTTTTTTTAATAAATGTTTTCCTTCTTTCTGTTTTGACTGAAAACATACTTGTACTGCATGCAATTGCATATATATTAAACTTCAATATTATCTAATAATGTAAGAAATATTACATTTTATTGAGTAATTTAATTAAATGTTTATGAATTTAGAAAGGGAAAGTACTTCAATCAATCCAATCCACTTTATTTATATAGCACATTTACACAACAAGAATGTTTCCAAAGTGCTGCACAGCCATGTTAAAAACAATATTAAAAACAATATTATGCTACACCAATGACTGAATAAAAACAAAGAATAAATGAATAGAAAACCAATACAGAGACAATATAAAAAATAAATATGATTAAAAAGGATTTTAAAGGGTAAAACCAATTAAAACAGTAAAATAGACATCAAAATGTATAAAAAACACACAGGACAACAGAGGACAGAAGACCACTCAACTCACGTAGTGTTAAAAGCCAAAGAATAAAAGTGGGTCTTAAGACGAGACTTAAAACACTCCACTGTGGAAGCAGTTTGAACATGGAGGGGCAGAGTGTTTAGGGCCGACCACAGAGAAGGCCCTGTCTCCCCTGGTTTTAAGTCTCGTCCTGAGCACCACGAGCTGGAGCTGGCTCTCGGACCTCAGAGCGAGCGCAGGAGTGTAAATTTGGATGAGGTCCGAGATATACTGAGGTGCCAGTCCATGTAAAGCTTTAAAAACAAACAGCAAGGATTTAAAATCAATTCTAAAATGAACAGGGAGCCAGTGCAAACTCCGAAGAATTGGGGTTATATGCTGGCGTTTCCTGGCCCCTGTTAAAAGTCGTGCTGCCGCGTTCTGGACTAACTGCAACCGGGAGAGAGCTTTTTGGCTAATGCCAGCATAAAGTGCATTGCAGTAGTCCAGGCGACTTGAAATAAAAGCATGCACGACTTGTTCAAAAAGGTTAAAAGATAAAAATGGTTTTACTTTTGCTAAAAGACGAAGATGATAAAAACACGATTTTAAAACGCCATTGACTTGTTTGTCAAATTTAAAATCGCTGTCTATAGTGACGCCAAGGCTGGTGACTTTGGGACGCACATCATTTTGCAATGGTCCCAAGTCAGTGAGGGCCGGACCAAAAACTGAAATTTCCGTTTTTCCCTCATTCATTATTAAAACATTCTGGGCTAACCAAGCCTTGACATCACATAGACAGTTGAGAGGGGATGTCAGGGGGCCGTGGCCTTTTGAAATTGTCATATAAATTTGGCAGTAATCTGCATAAAAGTGATAAGACACTCCATGTTTCTTAAAAATCTCTCCAAGAGGGAGAATGTACAAGGAAAACAGGATGGGGCCTAGAATGGATCCCTGGGGGACACCACAGTAAAGCGGAGCAGAAGAAGAGGTGGCGTCCCCCAGCCTGACAGAGAAGGACCTCTTAAGGATACTTATCAATGAAGCTGTAATAATAATGTTGTTACTGTAATGTTAGTTAAATTGGTATGAACTTAGGTTTGAATTGTAAATTGTTATTCACCATGAAACAACAGCAACCGTATATATGAAAAAATGGCCTCTCAGTCGGCAGAATTTTAACGTTCGAAACACAGTGGTACCATTTTTACATTTATAGAAAAACACTGTAAATTCTATGGCAAAATAATGGCACCTGAGCTGCCTGTCTACAGAGAACGTAAAAAAACGCAAAGTGCATCATTTTTTTTAACATGCCTCAAAACAGCAGCTTGGAATTTATGACATGCTCTCCCTGAGAGAGCATGAGGAGGTTGAGGTGGTTGGGGGGGGGGGTGTATATACAGACACTATTTATTTGCTATTGCAATGTGCATTTTCTCCTCCCACAAAGATAAACAAAGCACCGCATTGTTCTCTTTGTTCTAGCCTATGCTTGATCCAGTTATCCATAAGATGATCACATATGTACAGAACCTGGAGGAAAAGGACCTTAAAGACAAGGTAAGGTTTTGTGTGTTTTGCAACTTTTATGTGATTCTCGCTATTGATATTGTAGAGGCGAGGCCGCACACGATGGTCTGTTTTTCAATTTGTAGATCACCTCATACCGGTATTAGTATATTAGTATAGTACCGCGATACTAATGAATCATATTCGGTACTATACTGCCTCTAAAAGGTACCGGTCCGCCGATACTAATGAATTATTTTCGGTACTATACTGCCTCTAAAAGGTACCGGTCCCCCGATACTAATGAATCAAATTCGGTACTATACTGCCTCTAAAAAGTCATGGAGACAAATCAAGTACGTTTATGTCAAGCATCGACCATCAACCATTTAAGACGAGTGATTGCTATACATGCTTCACTACACACCTCAGTGAAATGTAGTCATGATATTGGATGTATTAAAAGTTGTCTATCGTTGACAATTTCAAGACAAGATTTTATCATGTCCTATAATCAACCATTAAGACATCCATCTTGACTTTAAACACACTAATCACATGTGAATGAAGTGCATACTTACTCAACAGCCATGTCACACTAAGGGTGGCCGTATGAACAACACCAAAACTGTCATAAATATATGCCATATAGTGAAACAACAATGACAAACACATTTTGGGAGAATATTTGCACCGCAACACAACATAAACACTACAGAAAAAATTTCCAGAATTCCCTGCAGCACCAACTCTTCCGGGACGCTACAATTTAAACAAACGCCATCGGTGGATCTACACCTAACGTCCACTGTAATGATACCAAGTACAGGAGCGTATATAGTTGATACTACTATGATTACGTCGATATTTTTGGCATCACAACATATTCTTTCGGTTTTTAAAAAATATATATTATGTTTATAAACTCAGGAAATACATCCCTGGACACATGTATGATCCTGTAACTACTTGGTATCAGATTGATACCTAAATTTGTGGTATCATCCAAAAATAATGTAAAGTATCAAACAACAGAAGAATAAGTGATTATTACATTTTATCAGAAGTTGAAACAGAAAGTAAGCAGATATTAACAGTAAATGGACAAGTGGATTAATAATTCATTTCCTACCACTTGTCCTTAATAATTTTGACAAAATATTAGAATGGAAAATGACACAATATGTTACTGCATATGTCAGCAGCTAAATCAGGAGCCTTTGTTTGTTTACTTACTACTAAAAGACAAGTTGTCTTGTATGTTCACTATTTTATTTAAGGACAAACTTGCAATAAGAAACATATGTTTAATGTACCCTAAGTAATTTTTTGTTCAAATAAAGCCAACAATGCAATTTTTTGTGGTCCCCTTTATTTAGAAAAGTACCGAAAAGTATAAAAATACATTTTGGTACCGTTACCAAAATATTGGTATCAGGACAACACTATCACCTCCTGTGGCCCTTTTAGGTTTTTCTGCTTAGGTTTTCTACTCCAGTGAAACAAAGGATAAAGGAATCCTATTCTGTCATTTTGTTTTTTAAACCGTAGCGGCTGGTGAGCATTCCAGACCTCCTGTCGGCCATCAAGCTGCTGTGCATGAAGTTCCAGAGGGACATGGTCGCGGTGGTGGACGACCTGCGGCTGGACACGCTGCTGCGCATGCTTAAAACCCCCCATTTCTCCACCAAGATGAACTCCCTCAAAGAGGCCAGCCCCCAGACTCGCACATTTCTCCCCACTTTTGGTGACTTTTTCCAGTTTTTGACCCTGTCTATTTGTCTTGCAGGTGACAAAGTTGATAGAGGAGAGCACGGTGGCAAAGACTGTAAAGAACGCTATAGACACAGATAAACTGCTGGATTGGCTTGTGGAGAACTCTGTCCTGTCAATAGCACTGGAGGGTAAGAAGTACAAGAATAAACATCCATTGATTTAATTCAGGGGTGTCCAAACTACGGCCCACCGACGTCTTTCAATTTGGCCCGCGAAATGTCTAGGGTTATATAAGGAATCTTGCTCGCAGGGAGATTGCATTCATTTTAAAATACTGCATTTGATGCTGCCATTTATAATGGGGACGTCGTGGCTCGATTGGTAGAGCGGCTGTGCTAGCAAACGGTGGGTTCCTGGTCACGTCCGTTGTGTCCTTGAGCAAGACACGTCACCTTTGCTCCTGATGGGTTGTTGTATGGCAGCTGCCACCATCAGTGTGTGAATGGGTGAATGTGGAAATGGTGTCAAAGCGCTTCGAGTACCTTGAAAGTAGAAAAACACTATACAAGTATAACCAATTTATCATATACCAATACGAGTAATACAGGTCAATGACCTTTATGCTCTGAACAGACCTATGATAAGCATTATTTTATATGACCCAATGCAAACAACCTTCCCTAGTCATGGTGCAAAAAATAAATACATCCAAAATGTGAACAGTCATGGTCACACATAGCACAACCTGCCTTTTTGGATTTTATATAAAATATCAAAATTACACCCATTTAAATCCATTACAAAGCATGATGTTAAAATGCAAAAGACTTCACACTTATCCATGTTTGGTGCATTTTAGCTGCTTGATATTTCTGATTGATTACAAAACTTTAAGGAGGTCGTCATAGAAGTAAACAAGAGTCTTAATATCCAATTATATTAATTATTAATTAAATATCCATTGTGTTATAATATGTACATATATATGTTTAGGCTCCACATCATAACATGCATCGTTTGAGATCATGTATTATACTTATTGTATTGCAAAGACTTACAATATGTTAGGGATTTAACCATTTGAAAATTTAATATTACCGTTATTGTGACCAAAATGATCATGGTTATCATTATTTTCATTAAATTGTTGATTGTGCTCAAAAAGTATTTATACACACACTAGAATATTTTAAGCAAGCCTTATTAAAAAAATTAAAATAAATCAATAAATAGTCACCCAAAATATTTCTTCATAATTACCATTCTGTCTTAAGAGCGCACAGCCTGGAGGTTAAATCTGCACAATTGAATAGCTTAGTCGCTAGCAATGTGTTTATACAAGTTTAGATTGTGGTATGACGTTTGTAATGGGGAAACGCATTAAGTACCACTGATAGTCTCTCACACACACACACACTAGGTGGTGAAATTTCTCTCTGCGTTTGACCCATCCCCTTGTTCCACCCCCTGGGAGGTGAGGGGAGCAGTGAGCAGCAGCGGTGGCCGCGCTCGGGGAAAGTCGCTTGGATTCTTGTTAGCCTTTAAGCTAGCTAGCAATGAGTGCACTCTCATGCGCTAGTCGCCACCTGCCAGCTAACAATAGCTAACTAGAAGCTGCTAGTTAGATATTTTTGCACGAGCTTCATTCTAAATGAGCAATATCACCAGCCTGTAAGTGCATTGAATTACGGTTATCAATCACGGTTATTTGACGAATATAATTGGACACGGTAATACGAACTGTTGGGAGTTTTACCACTGTTTATCATTAATAACCGGTAAGTCTTACATCCCTATAAGATGTATTGCCAATTTTGTGTTGAATATTTTAACCATTTCATGATTATTTTGCATACTGATATAAAAAAAACTATTTTAAATTTACAGTATTAAATATATTTTTTATTAAATATTAAAAGTGTAAAATATTTGTATGACCTTATTAAATGGGCAGTTTGCAACATTTACACAGATACCAACAGGTAGCTAGCTTTCCAATGTATTTTAAGCAACCTCTAAAGCAGGGGTCACCAACCTTTTTGAAAGCAAGAGCTACTTCTTGGGTAGTGATTAATGCGAAGGGCTACCAGTTTGATACACACTTAAATAAATTGCCAGAAATAGCCAATTTGCTCAATTTACCTTTAACTCTATGTTATTATTAATAATTAATTA
The DNA here is from genome assembly GCF_033978785.1 of Entelurus aequoreus. Taxonomy (NCBI): domain Eukaryota; kingdom Metazoa; phylum Chordata; class Actinopteri; order Syngnathiformes; family Syngnathidae; genus Entelurus; species Entelurus aequoreus. The sequence continues at coordinate 13,438,922 of NC_084757.1, read as the reverse complement.
TATTTACACTTAATTGAACGGTTTAAAAGAGAAGAAAACACGAAAAAAATTACAATTAAATTTTGAAACATAGTTTATCTTCAATTTCGACTCTTTAAAATTCAAAATTCAACCGAAAAAAAGAAGAGAAAAACTTAAAAAAATAATTTATGGAACATCATTAGTAATTTTTCCTGATTAAGATTAATTTTAGAATTTTGATGACATGTTTTAAAAAGGTTAAAATCCAATCTACACTTTGTTAGAATATATAGCAAATTGGACCAAGCTATATTTCTAACAAAGACAAATGACTATTTTTTTCTAGATTTTCCAGAACAAAAGTTTTAAAAAAAATTCAAAAGACTTTGAAATAAGATTTAAATTTGATTCTACAGATTTTCTGGATTTGCCAGAATAATTTTTTTGAATTTTAATCATAATAAGTTTGAAGAAATATTTCACAAATATTCTTCGTCAGAAAAATAGAAGCTAAAATGAAGAATTAAATTAAAATCTATTTATTATTCTTTACAATAACATTTTTTTTTTTACTTGAACATTGATTTAAATTGTCAGGAAAGAAAAGGAAGGAATTTAAAAGGTAAAAAGGTATATGTGTTTAAAAATCCTAAAATCATTTTTAAGGTTGTATTTTTTCTCTAAAATTGTCTTTCTGAAAGTTATAAGAAGCAAAGTAAAAAAATGAATGAATTTATTTAAACAAGTGAAGACCAAGTCTTTAAAATATTTTCTTGGATTTTCAAATTCTATTTGAGTTTTGTCTCTCTTAGAATTAAAAATGTCGGGCAAAGCGAGACCAGCTTGCTAGTAAATAAATAAAATTTAAAAAATAGAGGCAGCTCACTGGTAAGTGCTGCTATTTTAGCTATTTTTAGAACAGGCCGGCGGGCTACTCATCTGGTCCTTACGGGCTACCTGGTGCCCGCGGGCACCGCGTTGGTGACCCCTGCTCTAAAGGCTCAGTGGCCACATACGTGGACAGCACCTTTTAGCTCTTATTTCCAAAGTTGTGTACACTACTGAATTGGGGTCTTATGGCCGCTTATGTGGACACTTATACTGCCATCTGGTGGTGTCAGAAGAGTATAACATACAATGGAATTTGGAAAAAAAAGCGTAAAAATAAGACTTAGCATGTCACTAAACATGAAGTACACGTTTGTGTACTTATGGACTAAGTACATCATATCAAAAGATGATTCTTAGTTTTTATTCTAATTAGGGTTCGATAAGCCCAAATAACAAAGAGAAATAAAAAAAAAGCATGTAAAAAACCAGCTTGGGCCTTAAGAGGTTGAATCTCTCCCAGGATGTATTGAAGTAACTACGAACATAGGTAACACGTGCATGCACATTAGCTTTGGGTGTTGTTGGCTAATAATAGCGATTTGGATAGTTGGCGTTCGCTATCATTGAATGTATATTCTATCATAACAATAACAGGACTGCTAATTGTTCGTCGCTTCTCTTGGACTGCTTTTGTGTGCATGCGCTTCCTGCGCACACGTGTGGGCAAGACGGGGTCAGTCGCCATAAAAACCCTTTAATTTTATTCGGGTCGTAAAAAATTTTATTCCATGAATTTAGTAAATGTGAAAAATGTAGATAGCGGTTAAACCACTGACCTTTAACTACTTAAGAGGGTTAAATCATTAGACCTTAAAATGAGAAAGTGCAGTTCTGCACTGTCCTTAATTAGCATTATTACATAATTTGGCAGTATTATCTTTGTAAAGGCAGAATGTTATGATATAGCCCTTGTTTAATGTACTGAATCGGACTAAATGTGTGTCGAATGTAGTGTCCAGTAGTGCATGTGTATTCCCTCTATATCCAGTCGGAAACACTTTGACTAATGAGAAGGTGTATAAAGGTTTATAATAAATATTTTCCAGGTAACATTGACCAGGCTCAGTACTGTGAGAGAATTAAGGGCATCATTGAGCTGCTGGGAAGTAAACTCTCCCTGGACGAACTCTCCAAAATCTGGAGGATACAGGTTAGCCCCAACTCCCGTTTTTCCTCCACTCCAAGTGGACAAATGTCTGACCCTTAATTCGTATGTTTGGTTATTCCAGGCAGGCCAGTCGTCAACCGTGATCGAAAACATTCACACCATCATCGCCGCAGCTGCCGTCAAGTTCAGTTTCGATCAGCTCACCCACCTGTTTGTGCTCATTCAGAAGGTGGGCGAAACATTGCCGCTAAAAGCATTGTTCTTCTTTAAAAAAAAACGTGTGACTGTCATCCAGAGCTGGGAGGTGGAGAGTGACCGCGTCAGGCAGAAGCTGCTCAGTCTCATCGGGAGGATCGGCAGGGAGGCTCGCTCCGAGGCCACCACGGGCAAGGTGAGTTGGACATCGGTCTTTTCGTCACGGAAGCAGACAAAATCCATCGTATTGGAACCTCTTTGCCCGAAGAAGAGTTGGGATGTGCGGATCGATGCCGCCGATACCTGATATTTCTGCTCTAATATCAAAATATCGATACTTTTGATACTTTAGTTATTTGAGGTAATGTGTATCATTAACAGGAACAAAGTGTAAAAAAATACTGTATTTTTCGGACCATAGGGTGCACCGGATTATAAGGCGCACTGCCGATGAGCGGGTCTACTCAGGTCTTTTTTCATTTAAAAGTATGATTAGCATGATTCGGATTTGAGCGAAATATTCGTACAAAAAATATGTCAAAATTTTCTTACACGTTCTCGGTTTCAGTACAATTAAAGGCCTACTGAAATGGAATTTTTTTTATTTAAACGGGAATAGCAGATCCATTCTATGTGTCATACTTGATCATTTCGCGATATTGCCATATTTTTGCTGATTTAGTATAGAACAATGACGATAAAGTTCGCAACTTTTGGTCGCTGATAAAAAAAAAAGCCTTGCCTATACCGGAAGTAGCGTGACGTCACAGGAGGAAGGATTCCTCACAATTCCCCGTTGTTTACAATGGAGCGAGAGAGATTCGGACCGAGAAAGCGACGATTACCCCATTAATTTGAGCGAGGATGAAAGATTCGTGGATGAGGAACGTTAGAGTGAAGGACTAGAGTGTAGTGCAGGGTGTATCTTTTTTCGCTCTGACCGTAACTTAGGTACAAGGGTTCATTGGATTCCACACTTTCTCCTTTTTCTATTGTGGATCACGGATTTGTATTTTAAACCACCTCGGATAGTATATCCTCTTGAAAATGAGAGTCGAGCACGCGAATTGGACATTCACAGTGACTTTTATCTCCACGACAATACATCGGTGAAGCTCTTTAGCTACAGAGCTAACGTGATAGCATCAGGCTCAAATGCGGATAGAAACAAAATTTTAAAAAACCCTGACTGGAAGGATAGACAGAAGATTAACAATACTATTAAACCATGAACATGTAAATACACGGTTAATAATTTCCAGCTTGGCGAAGCTTAACTATTGAAGCTAACTACGGAGCGGCGGCGGGCGTTGTAGCTTTCGATGACACCCCGGCCGCCATCAGAGTCGGCAAGAAACATATATTTCCCCAAAGTTACGTACGTGACATGCACATAGCGACACGCACGTACGAGCAAGCGATCAAATGTTTGGAAGCCAAAGCTGTACTCACGGTAGTGCGTCTTCTATCCAACTCAAACACAACACAACCTCCTGATTGTGTTGCTGTAGTCTGCCGCTAATACACCGATCGCACCTACAACTTTCTTATTTGCAGTCTCCATTGTCCATTAAACAAATTGCAAAAGATTCACCAACACAGATGTCCAGAATACTGTGGAATTGTTCGATGAAAACAGAGCAGTTTGTATGGTGACACATTGGGTACGAATACTTCCGTTGCCGTCGTGACGTCACGCGCATACGTCATCATACATAGACGTTTCCAACCGGAAGTTTAGCGGGAAATTTAAAATTGCACTTTATAAGTTAACCCGGCCGTATTGGCATGTGTTGCAATGTTAAGATTTCATCATTGATATATAAACTATCAGACTGCGTGGTCGGTAGTAGTGGCTTTCAGTAGGCCTTTAAACACACATTGGTGATTCAGTCTGTGTTTATTTTTTTTCATGAATATGGCAGCAAATTAACCCAAAGCATACAGTAGCAAACAGTAAAATTCCAAATAAAGGCAAAGGTAGCCTGAGAATCCATGTTTCCAGAGTGTCACTGAATGCACCACACTGCTACGCATGTCAAGAGTCTTCAATACTAAATGTTCATACCAATGATTCTCTATAAAAAGTGTTTTGTTTTATATATATTTGGGTGCCTGAATGAATTCATTAGCTTTACTAGGAAAAATGGTTTCGGATTTTATACATTTGGGTTTTAAAGGACCCTTTGGATTATTTGCGAAAACCGAGGTACCACTGTATTTCTTGACTGCTCGCTGTACCGAGGACAGGTGATGTACAGTCTGGTCTTGCGCAATATGGTGGCGTCGCACGTGAAGTCACGTTCGACAGCGGTCAAGCTACTGAGTTTTATGCGACGGCCGGAAATTCCGTGTGTAAACATGCTCGTCGTGTGTTCAGGTCCTGGAGGTTCTGTGGGAGCTGGCGCACCTCCCCTCCCTGCCCACCAGTCTAGTTCAGCAGGCCCTGGAGGAGCACCTGGGGATCCTGAGCGACGCCTACGCCGTCAAGGAGACTGTGAAGCGCAACTACATCATTAAATGTATCGAGGATATCAAGAAGGTGGGTGGGGTGGCGCGTGTTGTTTGTTTTGCTGCTCAAGTAGACACTTTTATTGTTATTCTTTTATGGATGTAAACTGGATGAGGCAGCTCAAAGTTCAAACAGGTTCAATGGGTTTAAAGCTAATATTGCATTTCTTCACCTGCTCGCGACCACCTTCACGTAATGCTAGCGTGTCTTTGCTAACTGCATGTGGAGTTCGTTCGTGGTGTGATGTGTAAAAGGCTCAGGCCATTGACACTGATGTTTGTTTTTTTGCAACCCAAAAATGCTAACAATTCCAATAGTAGTCTTCAATATTTAGTACAGTCCAAAGGTTGGAACACACCTTTACCTCATTCAATGCCTTTTGTTTATTTTTATGACTATTTACATTGTAGATTGTCACTGAAGGCATCAAAACTATGAATGAACACATGTGGAGTTATGTACTTAACAAAAAAACATGTTTTTGTAGAGGTTGCCCTCTTGTGGGTTCCCCTGATCGCGACAGACCTTGCTGCTAATAAGCATGGCAGGTGATTGGATGATCAGCCCCAGCTGGGTAATCCAATCACCTGCCAGCTGTTCTTCGAGGCCGGTCCTTACACACCCCGCTCTGCGGCAGACCCGCAGACCACACCCCCCTCCACAGTTTTATATTCTAGTTTCTTCAAAATAGCCACCCTTTGTTCTGATTACTGCTTTGCACACTCCTGGCATTCTCTCGATGAGCTTCAAGCGCACCGGCGAAGTGAAAACCATTTCAGGTGACTACCTCTTGAAGCTCATCGAGAGAATGCCAAGAGTGTGCAAAAGGTGGCTATTTTGAAGAAACTACATCGGGAGGAGCCGGATGAGGTGGTTCGGGCATCTGGTTAGGATGTCATCCGAATGCCTCCCTAGGAAGGTGGTTAGGGCACGTCCGACCAGCAGGAGGCCACAGGGAAGACCCAGGACACGTTCTGAAGACTGTCTCCCGGCTGGCCTAGGAACGCCTCTGGATTCACACGGGAGGAGGAGCTGGATGAAGTGGCTTGGGAGAGGGAAGTCTATGCTTCCCTGCTTAGGCTGCTGCCCCCGCGACCCAACCTCGGATAAGCGGAAGAAAATAGATGGATGGTTGGATGGATATAATAAAATTATGTTTTCAGTTATTTCCCCTTTTTTTGTTAAGTGCATAACTCCACATGTGTTCATTCATAGTTTTGATGCCTTCAGTGACAATCTACAATGTAAATAGAATTGAATGAGAAGGTTTGTCCAAACTTTTGGCCTGTACTGTACATTTGGCGTGTGAATGTCGTCTGTCTGTATGTGTTGGTCCTGCAATGAGGTGGTGACTTGTCCAGGGTGTCCCCGAGAGGGACAAGCGGTAGGAAATGGATGGGTTTCCATGCATCAAAGTCGAGATTATGGACCATAAAACAATGTTAATGATATGATGCTGTCTGTTGATTACACATCGGCGACAGCTTTTATCTGCATTTAGTTTTACTTTATACTTTTTACCTAGTTTTATTTGATCTAATTTTAATCTAAAATATTTTATTGTTTACTGTTTGTGTTGTATTGTACAGTTTTAAGCTGTTGGTTTGTCTCGTTTTGTTTTGTCCTGTCTTTTTAAGTGCCACCAAAATGTTGTTGTAGGAATACACTGACAAGTGAAATCTTTAAATCTTTGTGCAACATATTAGTTTGCTGTTGTATTACAGTGAAACCTCCAAAGTTGGACAAAATAATTCCCTGATGCGAGTTGACCTAAGTTGTTTGAATTTAAAACCATTGGAAACGCTGCAAAGTGAAGTAATGATAAAATCAAATAAATAATTAACTTTTTAGGTCACATTTCAACATTTTAACCTTCATAAAATAAAAAATAAAAATCAAGTAAAACTACACACTATTTGAAAAGAAGCACAGCAATAGTGTCATCTAGTGGCTGTTTGCTGGTAAAGTTGCAATTAAAAAATCTTTGCGATATTATATTTAATGTTCTTATTGTACTCGTCAGCCAAGGCATCAGGAAAATCATTGGCTGGTTCTATGGCTATTTCCTCAATGCCCTTTCATCAAATTACACAAAAACAAAAAAACAAAATGCTCACTGAGCTGAAATCTGACAAGGTTTGCTAACGTCACACAACTCTCAACGTCATGATTTATTTGACCGACAAGGTGTGCGTTTCTGGAAAATGTTGTTTGAACTCCAAGTGGTCCAACTTTAGATGTTCCATTGTACCACAGAGGGGTGGGGAGCTTCGATTAACGGACAACTGTGATGATTTTTGGTGTGTGAGCCCCGCCTCGAATAAATTGTGTGCTGTCCAGACTCAGGAGGACGCAAAAGGCAGCGACACTCAAAGTTCATTTCTCACTGGCTCTTGGGGAAAGAGGAAATCTATGTCTGTGGCCAAAGTAAGCGACGATGACTCTTTTTTTCCCCCTCACAATCCCATCGACTTTCTTCTGTTTCCGCTTCAATCGCAGAGGAGGGTGGGGGCTGCTTTCACTGGTCACGGGTTGATAATTTCACCCTTGATTGCAACATGGGCGGAGTCCACCGGGTGTATGTTAATCTTGGTTATTGGCGGTGTTGATTTCTGATTTGGATGAGATACTCACCTACCTGCTGGATGAGTGGGGAGCTTTTTTTGGTGGGAGCGCTCGCACGTTTGCAAAGAGGAAGCCCATCAAAGCCACAGCAAATTTAGTATTTTTTTTTTAAATTTTTGCATATATTTGACATGTTTGCATCCCTGGCTACTATTGTCTTCCTCACACCTGCCTCACTACACAAATGCAACCTCTGTGATGGCGACCCAAGCATAATCGTAACAATATGCCATCACGGTCTTGTGTTTTTGTAGTTAGTGCTCTTTTGCTTACTATTTGGCAGCTGTCCTGGTTTAATCATCCAGTGTGTGTGTTTGTGTGTGCATGTAAACAATAGGCTTCCCAGCAGAGCAGTCCCCAGGCGGTGTGGGTGGTACCCGCTCTCCGTCAGCTGCACGAGATCACCCGCTCCTTCATCAAGCAGACCTACCAGAAGCAAGACAAGGTAACACACGCACAAAAAAAGAATAGTACATTTTACTGTTGTACATTGTGCAAATAATAGCACAATTAATAGTACACAACTTGCATCTCTTCACAGGAGTGTATGCTAAAACGGCAGGTGTCGCTATAACATCTTACTGGAGGTTTTAGAAAGCACTAACATTTGTATGCCCGTACAACACTTAAAACCTTTAGCATATACCTATGTGGAATGAAATTATGGAATGGATTAAGCAAATAAATCAAACAAAGCACCAATATGATTCAGTTTAAAGGCCTACTGAAAGCCACTACTACCGACCACGCAGTCTGATAGTTTATATATCAATGATGAAATCTTAACATTGCAACACATGCCAATACGGCCGGGTTAACTTATAAAGTGCAATTTTAAATTTCCCGCTAAACTCCCGCTTGAAAACGTCTATGTATGATGACGTATACGTGTGACGTCAGTAGTTAAACGGAAGTATTCGGATACCATTGTATCCAATACAAAAAAGCTCTGTTTTCATCTCAAAATTCCACAGTATTCTGGACATCTGTGTTGGTGAATCTTTTGCAATTTGTTTAATGAACAATGAAGACAGCAAAGAAGACAGTTGTAGGTGGGATCGGTGTATTAGCGGCTGGCTGCAGCAACACAACCAGGAGGACTTAGACTTGGATAGCAGACGCGCTATCCAACGCTAGCCGCCGACCGCACGGATGATCGGGTGAAGTCCTTCGTCCTTCCGTCGATCGCTGGAACGCAGGTGAGCACAGGTGTTGATGAGCAGATGAGGACTGGCTGGCGTAGGTGGAGCGCTAATGTTTTTATCATAGCTCTGTGAGGTCCCGTTGCTAAGTTAGCTTCAATGGCGTCGTTAGCAACAGCGTTGTTAAGCTTCACCAAGCTGGAAAGCATTAACCGTGTATTTACATGTCCATGGTTTAATAGTATTGTTGATTTTCTGTCTATCCTTCCAGTCAGGGGTTTATTTATTTTGTTTCTATCTGCATTTAAGCATGATGCTATCACGTTAGCTCTGTAGTTAAAGTGCTTTGCCGATGTATTGTCGTGGAGATAAAAGTCACTGTGAATGTCCATTTCGCGTTCTCGACTCTCATTTTCAAGAGGATATAGTATATGAGGTGGTTTAAAATACAAATCCGGGATCCACAATATTAAAAGGAGAAAGTTTGGAATCCAATGAACCCTTGTACCTAAGTTACGGTCAGAGCGAAAAAAGATACGTCCTGCACTGCACTCTAGTCCTTCACTCTCACGTTCCTCATCCACGAATCTTTCATCCTGGCTCAAATTAATGGGGTAATCGTCGCTTTCTCGGTCCGAATCACTCGCGCTACATTGTAAACAATGGGGAAATGTGAAGAGCCCTTCAGCCTGTGACGTCACGCTACTTCCGGTATAGGCAAGGCTTTTTTTTATCAGCGATCAAAAGTTGCGAACTTTATCGTCGATGTTCTCTACTAAATCCTTTCAGCAAAAATATGGCAATATCGCGAAATGATCAAGTATGACACATAGAATGGATCTTCTATACCCGTTTAAATTAAAAAAAAATCATTTCAGTAGGCCTTTAAGAGACTGTTCAAACTACAAGTGTTCACAAAGTACACAGAACAATAATTATGATGAACATTTTGAACCCTTTTTTTTATTTCTTTTTTTTAAGATAAAGATTATTTATGTATTTAATATTTGTTTACTAACTATGGTATATTATTTATTTATTATTTATTCACTGTTCTGTTACAGAGAACAAGGACATGGGATACAATTGCTATGGTATGAAAAGGGGTAGGCTCAGCTTCTTCCTACTCCTTTTCGGACGTGCTGTAATGAAACAACTGGAAATATGTGATGCATTACATTGTATCGTATGCATGTTCCAAATAAACTGGAACTGAACTAAGTATAGAAGGGATCTTTGACTAAAGGCTTTTTTCCAATCAGTCTTTACTAGGGTTGTACTGGTACTAATAAAGTACCGCAGTACTAATGAATTGAAAATGGTACTATATTGCTTCTAAAAAAAAAATACTGATATTTTTTTCTTTCGGACATGACAGCGCGCCGTCGTCACGTTGTGACCTTGCCGGGTTAAACGAGCAGACGCGCATGTTAGGCAACGCACACGCACGGAGCACTTACAAGCAAAAACAGGGTGGAGATAGAAAAAGGAGAATGGACGCTGTAGAGGTTGCTCTCTAGTGGGTTCCTCGGACCACCACACACTGCCACGAGAGCCCGGATTTCAGGATACAACACTGTTTTATTTTCATAAAGATTGCTCGGCTTTTGCTTTCCAGCAAAATGTCTTTTTCAGAGTCCGTGTCTCTCTCTCTTTGGCTCCCATTCCAACTCCAACAACGTGTCTCGTTCCGGCTGCTGCTAATAAAGGCGACAGGTGATTAGATAACAAGGCCCACCTGGGCCATCTACTCACCTGTCGCTGTCTTCGAGGCCGGTCCTTGCACACCCCGTTCCGCGGCAGACCCGCAGGCCACGCCCCCCTCCACAGACGCATTTTGGGTTAAAAAACGAACAATGAAGTTGATGCTATAAATGCGGTAGCGCCGCCTCTGCAAGAGGTGCTTAGCTCTTGCTCTTGTTAGCTAGCTAGCGGTTAATGTCCATTCACAGTTGGTAGTATTTCTAATCCTCGCCGCCATGTCGACAAATAATGTACCTTTCTTACAAGTATCATCCATGCAGGACGAGGAATAGCTAAACATGCTTCCCTACACACCATAGGATGATACAATAGCTCACCTCCAACAAGCAAGCGAGCGATCCTGAATGTAAACAAATGCCATGGGTGGGTTTACACAGACATCGACTAATGAATCATGATACCAAGTACAAGAGCCGTATCTAGTCGATACTACAATGATTACGTCAACATTTTTAACTATCACAAAATCTTTTGTCTTTTTTTAATTATTTATGAACTCATGAAATACGTCCCTGGATACTACTTGGTATTGGATTGATAGCAAAATTTGTAGTATCACCAAAAGCTTATGTAAAATATCAAACAGAAGAGTAAGCGATTATTACATTTTAACAGAAGTGTAGATTAGAGATGTCCAATAATGTCTTTTTTGCCGATATTCCGATATTGTCCAACTCTTAATTACCGATTCCGATATCAACCGATACCGATATATACAGTCGTGGAATTAACACATTATTATGCCTAATTTTGTTGTGATGCCTCGCTGGATGCATGATCAATCAATCAATCAATCAATCAATGTTTATTTATATAGCCCTAAATCACAAGTGTCTCAAAGGGCTGTACAAGCCACAACGACATCCTCGGTACAGAGCCCACATACGGGCAAGGAAAACTCACCCCAGTGGGACGTCAATGTGAATGACTATGAGAAACCTTGGAGAGGACCGCATATGTGGGTAACTCCCCCATTAAACAATGTAACAAGGTTTTCCAAAACAAATCAACTCAAGTTATGGAAAAAAATGCCAACATGGCACTGCCATATTTATTATTGAAGTCACAAAGTGCATAATTTTTTTTAACATGCCTCAAAACAGCAGCTTGGAATTTGGGACATGCTCTCCATGAGAGGGCATGAGGAGGTTGAGGTGGGCGGGGTGAGCGGGGGGTGTATTTTGTAGCGTCCCGGAAGAGTTAGTGCTGCAAAGGGTTCTGGGTATTTGTTCTGTTGTGTTTATGTTGTGTTACGGTGCGGATGTTCTCCCGAAATGTGTTTGTCATTCTTGTTTGGTGTGGGTTCACAGTGTGGCGCATATTTGTAACAGTGCTAAAGTTGTTTATACGGCCACCCTCAGTGTGACCTGTATGGCTGTTGATCAAGTATGCGTTGCATTCACTTGTGTGTGTGAAAAGCCGTAGATATTATGTGACTGGGCCGGCACGCAAAGGCAGTGCCTTTAAGGTTTATTGGCGCTCTGTACTTCTCTACGTCCGTGTACCACTCCGTACAGCGGCGTTTTAAAAAGTCATGCATTTTACTTTTTGAAACCGATACCGATAATTTCCGACATTACATTTTAAAGCATTTATCATCTCTAGTGTAGATAGAACATGTTAAAACCAAGTGAGCAGATATTAACAGTAAATAAACAAGTAGATTAATAATCCATCATATTTTGACAAAATAATGGAATAAATGACACAATATGTTACTGCATACGTCAGCAGACAAATGACGAGCTTTTGTTTGGTTACTTACTACTAAAAGACAAGTTGTCTTGTATGTTCACTATCTTATTTAATGACAAAATTATTCCTTAATTGCAGTGAGCAACATATGTTTAATGTATCATAAGATTTTCTGTTAAAAATAAAGCCAATAATGACATTTTTTGTGGTATCGAAATACATTTTAGTACCGGTAGCAAAATATTGGTATTGGGACAACCCTAGTCCTTGCAAAGAACAGAGCACTCCTGTCTAATAGAGGATATCTGACAAGCATGTTTTTCTTTTCCTCAGTAGATCGTTTAAAGTAGCAGGGCACTCCAATCATATAGATGAGGTCCTTTAATAAATTGTGTTGTGTTGGGTGGTCTCTAAGTATATAGACAACATGGACTACTACACACTTACCCCCGCACTCCACTCCACTCCTTCGCCGCTTCTACTCCCTCGCGGTATGATGGTTTACGGAGCAGCACCCAGATGGCCGCAGCTTCGGACAAAATAACTTGGATACACACACTTTGTGTTTTAACACCACTCTTTGTTTTACATCAGAGCATCATCCAGGACCTGAAGAAGAACTTTGAGATTGTCAAGCTCATCACGGGATCCCTTGTGTGCTGCCATCGACTGGCAATGACGGCAGCGGGAAGCTGTTGTCTGTCAGGCTCCACCATGGTGGACGGGCGATACACCTACCAGGAGGTTCGGCCACGCTTTTGTCATCGTTCAGTTTGAACTATTGTTCTGCTTTATCTACTGTTAATGCAACCGTCTCATATGCTTCTGAATCTATGATCAGTATCTGGACAGCCACCTGCGCTTCCTGGCCTTCTTCCTCCAGGAGGCCAACCTCTACCTGGTCTGGAACAGGGCCAAGGAGCTATGGGAGTGCCTGGTCTCTGGCCCGGATGTTTGTGAACTGGACCGTGAGGTAAGCGGAGAGCTATGCGTATGAATGCAAACCTGTTGCGTTGTTTGTGAGTGTGTCTCTCATGGTGTGAACTTTTCAAGGAACATCTTCACATTCCGGTTGGCTATAATACAAAACCCAAAACCAGTGAAGTTTGCACGTTGTGTAATTCGTAAATAAAAACACAATACAAATCATTTTCAACTTATACTTAATTGAATAGACTGCAAAGACAAGATATTTAATGTTCGAACAGAGAAACTTGTTTTTTTTTTTCAAATAATCATTAACTTAGAATTTAATGGCAGCAACACAACAGTCCATTTTAGATGAGCTCGGGTCTAGCGAAGCCGGCGGCGTTTCTGGGTGTTGTTGATAAATGGCTTTCGCTTTGCATAGTAGAGTTTTAACTTGCACTTACAGATGTAGCGATGAACTGTAGTTACTGACAGTGGTTTTCTGAAGTGTTCCGTAGCCCATGTGGTGATATCCTTTACACACTGATGTCGCTTTTTGATGCAGTACCGCCTGAGGGGTCCAAGGTCACAGGCATTCAATGTTACGTGCAGTAATTTCTCCAGATTCTTTGAACCTTTTGATGATATTACAGACCTTAGATGGTGAAATCCCTAAATTCCTTGAAAAATAGCTTGTTGAGAAATGTTCAACAATTTGCTCACACATTTGTTCACAAAGTGGTGACCCTCGCCCCATCTTTGTTTGTGAATGACTGAGCCTTTCATGGAAGCTGCTTTTATACCCAATCATGGCACCCACCTGTTCCCAATTAGCCTTTTCACCTGTGTGATTTTCCAAATAAGTGTTTGATGAGCATTCCTCAACTTTCTCAGTCTTTTTCGGCACTTGTGCCAGCTTTTTTTAAACATGTTGCAAGCATCAAATTCCAAATGAGCTAATATTTGCAAAAAAAACAACTAAGTTTTCCAGTTGGAACATTAAATATCTTGTCTTTGCAGACTTTTCAATTGAATATAAGTTGAAAATGATTTGCAAATCATTGTATTCTGTTTTTATTTACCATTTACACAACGTGCCAACTTCACTGGTTTTGGGGTTTGTAGTTTGGATTAAGGATGTGCTCATTGATCGGCCACCAATCAGTATTGGCCGATTTTCGTGAAAAAGTATGTGATCGCTATTTCCGCAGATCCTCTCTGGCTGACATTGTTTATTTTTAGTCCCACAGCTGACAAGCGGCTTGAAGCTAATTATGTTTCTCCATACACAGTGTGGAGCCGCTCCCCTAAGCTAATATTAATCATCTCTATTATGGCAAATTAACTGCATTTCTTAGTATCTTCAGTGTCATTATTACCCAGTATTGTTAGTACTGGAGGACCGGTCTAAACATTATACACAGGAGGAAGCTAATTGCTAAGCTAACTGCAAAGCTAGCTTAATTAAAACCTCTAAAGGCTTAGTGGCCACATGCGTTAACAGCAACTTTTAGCTCTTATTTCCATCATTATGTGCAGTACTGAATTGGGGTCTTATGGCCGCTTATGTGGACACTTATACTGCCATCTGGTGGTGTCAGAAGAGTATAACATGCAATGGAATTTGGAAAAAAAAAGTGTAAAAATAAGAATTAGCATGTCACTAAACATGAAGTACACGTTTGTGTACTTATGGACTAAGTACATCAAATCAAAAGATGATTCTTAGTTTTTATTCTAATTAGGGTCCAATAAGCCCAAATAGCAAAGAGAAATAAAAAAAGCATGTAAACAAACAGCTTGGGCCTTGAGAGGTTAAAACAACACCAATAAATCAGTGCTTAGTGAAGTTTAAGAAGTTGAGATTGCACCGCGTTACAGCAGAAGGTAAGCAGCTATTAATTTAATTAGGAAATTAAAATAAAATGATTCAAATAAGTAGTAGGTAGTTTTTGCTTATTTTAGTTATTGTATATTATTGAGTTGACTTTGTTTTTCTCAAACAATAGTATGTAATATGTAAAAAAATTTATTTTGATTTTGTTAAACTGACAATCATCAGTCATCATAGATACATTGAAAAATTGACTGTTAATACATGTGATCAGTTTTGGTATCGGTCGATCTCACTCATGGATGATTGGTATCGGAATCACCAGCATAAAACCCTGATCGGACCATCCCTTGTTTTGATCCTAAGAATAGGCATAAAGCAGAATCTGTACATTCAGTTTTGATGAATTTACAAATGTATTTGTCATATTATGAACGGGCTAAAGAAACTGTAGTCTAACGTTGAGAAAATCCAGTGGGCTACATTGTGGTCATCTACGACCACACATTGCCTTCTTGCATTTTGTGTAATTTGTATTTATTTTTTATTTTTTTACAGATGTGTTTCGAGTGGTTCACCAAAGGCCAGCATGACCTGGAGAGTGACGTCCAGCAGCAGCTCTTCAAGGAGAAGATCCTGAAACTGGAGCCTTATGAAATCACTATGAACGGTTAGACGCGAACTACTTGATCATTGAGTATTGGATTCACCTGCTAACATTGCTAATGCTCGCCCCTCAAGGTTTCAACCTGTTCAAGACCTTCTTTGAGAACGTCAATCTGTGCGATCATAGACTGAAACGCCAAGGAACTCAGCTGGTCCGTCTTTAACATCCTTAGTTCCTCCACGGGACGTTTCCGAAATCCATCCTTAATGTGGTAAACGGTATCATTACAGTGTGTGGAGCGCCTTGACCTGGCGGGGATGGATTTTATCTGGCGCATCGCCATGGAAACCCCTGATGAAGAGATAGCCAATGAAGCAATCCTGCTCATTATCACGTATAGCTACACAAACCTCAATCCCAAGATGAAGAAGGTCAGTATATGTCCATGTTTGTACTTGTTTGCTAGCGGATTTTCCCACGTGTGTTCGAGTCATTCACAGAAACCATTCAAATACTCATAATAATAATAATAAGGGGTGCACGATAAATATAGGGCAGATACACCTCAGGCCCTCCTTTTTTTCTCAAAGGGTACTCACATGCCTGACATTGATAAATCCGCTAAAAATAACTCCAATAAATTTTTTTTAAAAAAACCTTACAATTATGCAAGATTACGTGACTGTGCTCTTAACAAGTTCTCATTTTTTGTGTCGTGCTGTAAACAGCCTGGGTAAAATTTCCACAGAGTTCGCTGTAAACCAGATGTCTCGAACTCAATTTACTTAGGGGCGTCTGGGCCGCACAAATGATTCACGTTTTAACCACGTGACTAAATTTGTTAACTACTTCCACCACCAGCTATTGTAGGCCTCAAGTCATTATAAATGTAAAATGTTATGTTTTTTTGTTTTTTTTAAAGGAAGTTGATTTTTGTGTTGCCTAATGTTTTTGTCGCGCTGTAATTGTTGTGTTGCACCTTTATTAGAGTTGATGTTCTTTGAAGTCGGATTAAAGATTGCAATATATATATATTTAACCCTTGTGTGGTGTTCGGGTCTGTGGGACCCGTTTTCATTTTTTATTAAAAGAAAAATTATACAATTAAGTAATTTTTCAAACAGACTCACTGACTTTGGCTCATTTTCTGTGAAGAAAACATGTATCAGAATACATATTTAATGACCACACACCATACACCCCCCCTACACATTTCTATTACATATAAGATGTCCGGGTCCACTGGACCCGGGCTAATAGAATTGTGGAAATTGATGTTCTGTGTACACACACACACACACACACACACACACACACACACACACACACACAGCAGGCATAGACAGGAGGAGGACAGAGTGTAGGTACACAGAACATCAGAGGGTCAAATGTGCGAGAAAATGAGAGCAGACAGTGTTGACAAACAATATTGCAACCTTGTGTGGGAACCGCAGGTGCAGAAACACAAAAGAAGAATCCCTGTGGGAGGCAGAAACTGGCAGAGAAATTTTCCGTGCAACGTTCATATTGTTGTTACTCAGCCAGCGTTTGTAGGTCTGACTCTCTTCCGTCAGTCTACCCCAGGGCAGCTGTGGCTACAAATGTAGCTTACCACCACCAGGTGTGAATGAATGATGGGTTCCCACTTCTCTGTGAGCGCTTTGAGTATCTAACAATAGAAAAAGCGCGATATAAATCTAATCCATTATTGATGGACCTGTTGCATTTTGTGGCTTTTAATGCCTCACAATCAAACACTTTTACGTTAAAATACTGAACAGATGTTTATTGGGATAAGGTAAACATCTGTTCAGTATTTTAACATAAAAGTGCACTATAGCTATGATGTGATAGCTATGGTGCTTAAATTCTGGAGAACGATTGTAATTCTGCATGTTTTTTACCCCAAGGACTTCTTTATTTTCCTCATTTTAAATCGAAAGAAACACTTTTAAATTTATTATATTGGGTCAGCTGTTGTATATTTACCATCAAACACTTTTATGTTAAAATACTGAACAGATGTTTATTGGGATAAGGTAAACATCTGTTCAGTATTTTTAACATAAAAGTGTTTGATTGTGAGGCATTAAAAGAGGCATTAAAAGCCACAAAATGCAACGGGTCCATCAGACCCACAAACGCTGGCTGAGTAACAACAATATGAACATTACACAAGGGTTAACTATTAGCCGCCCAGAGTTCATGGGCTGCAATTACACTAAATTTTAACATTAAGAACAGGGCCACAAAATATGGGCCTGCTTTTGAGCAGCTAGTTTGAAACCCCTGCTGTAAACAAACATGGTGTCAATCATGTGGGACTTCTTTAATGTTTACGAGGAAGGCATTTTTGCACGCTATTTTGGGCCCAATATTCTGCAAATATTTCGTAAGGAGAGAAAAAAAAAAACACGCATTAACACATCAAACCTTATCGGCCATCTGAAATGGCAGCATCGCTACTTTGGTGTTTTGGTAGCCAGACGCAAAGAAAGGTGTACACAAAAAATAATAGATTTAACCTCTTAAGGCACACCTAGTGTGTGTGTGACAATCATTGGTACTTTAACTTTAACTCTATTTGGGCTTATTGGACCCTAATTAGAATAAATACTAAAAATCATCTTTCAATATGATGTACTTAGTCCATAAGTACACAAACGTGTACTTCATGTGTAGTGACATGCACATTTTTATTTTTACACTTTTTTTTCCAAATTCCATTGTATGTTATACTCTTCTGACACCACCAGATATAAGTGTCCATATGTCGGCATAAGACCCCAATTCAGTAGTGTGCACAATTTTGGAAATAAGCGCTAAAAGGTGCTGTCCACTCATGTGGCCACTAAGCCTTTAGAGGTTAAAAAATTTATTAGTATCGGTCTTGAGAAGCATGGTGTTATTAGCAGCAATAGCTTCTTAAATAAAAATATGTTGTGCATCCCTTGTAGTAATAATACATTAAAACATTTAGAAAGATTTACCAAATTAATATAACATTTCAAAAAATCAGCCTAGCGCTTCAATAGCAATAAACTTTGATGATAGCTGAAAATAAAGTATGGGTCACCTTATTTTCATATTAATGTATTTTTTTGCTTCAGCCAAGGTTGTACATTTTTCTTACGTATCAGCCTAAAGATGTATTTTATTTTATAGGTAACCTTCCAAGAATGTTCCGATTAAATTTAGATGATAAACCACAGTGAAAAAAGAGAATATAAACAATTATAGAGTTATGATATATTTGAGGTTTTATTTACTTAAAATGTAAATGTTTATGTGCATACAAGCTGTTTTAGGTTTCATTCAAATGCAAGCTACTCAATAGATGAATTTAATATAAAAACATCTCATTTAACATGTTCAGATACCTATTAATTACCGTAATTTCCGGACTATAAGCCGCACCTGACTATAAGCCGCACCAGCTAAATTTAGGGGAAAATACAGATTGCTCCATATATAAGCCGCAGGGTTTTGATGTGTAATTACCGTAGTATATAGGGGTTCCTGCTACCACGGAGGGGATTGTCGGGACAGAGATGACTGTTTGGGAACGCAAAGCGTCCCATTTATTAACAATAAATCTTTCAATCATTCAATCAAACTTTCACATCTTTGACATGGCGAACAGCATTCGTGCAGAGTACAAATAATACAACGGTGCAAAGTAATACAAAGTGCTCGCCTGTACGTTATCAAAATAACCAGCCTACCGGTATATGAAAAGTCAGTCTTTAATCATTGTGTCATCGTCTTCTTCCTGCGTACTAAAACCACCGAAATCCTCTTCGTCGGTGTCGGAGAAGAACAGGCCGTAAATAAGCCGCACTGTTGTATAAGCCGCAGGGACCAGAACGAGGGGGAAAAGTAGCGGCTTATAGTCCGGAAATTACGGTACTGAGCTATGTAGAGTTTTATGACACTTTAGATTTCTAAAAGAAATCATGTAGCTATTTAGATAGTTGCTGTCGCTTGTTTGCAGACAAAGGATCTCTCTGTGTTCTTTTAATGACTTTGTAGCTAGAGCGAAGTCTGTGTTTCTTTGACCTCAACATGTGTTCCTCGCAGGATTCGGTGTCTTTGCACAAAAAGTTCATTGCTGATTGCTACAAAAGACTAGAGGTGAGAATTGTGCACCACATTACTTTTGATGTCTGATTGTTGCAAAAAAAAGGAAAAAAAAGCTCTCATTTCCTATCAGGCAGCCAGCTCGGCCCTGGGTGGCCCTACTCTGACGCACGCCGTTACTAGAGCCACCAAGATGCTGACGGCCACCGCCATGCCGACGGTGGCCACATCTGTACAATCGCCATCCAGGTACAGTTTAGATTTTTTTTTTAAAATCTCTGGAATAAGCACTACTAGATCCCAATCCTACTGAATCTCCTCCTGTGTTCTTCTCCAGATCCACTAAGCTGGTTATAATAGAGCGACTGCTGCTGTTAGCCGAGCGCTACGTCATTACTATAGAGGTAGGCCCCGCCTCTTCGTCCTCTGTCATTCAGTGTGTGTATGCGTGCATGCATGCAAGAGCAATGATTACTGTCTTTTTGCAGGATCTATACTCGGTTCCTCGCACAATTCTACCTCACGGGGCTTCGTTCAACGGACACCCCGTCACTCTTCACATAACCTACGAGTCAACCAAAGACACGTTCACCTTAGAGGTACTCGGCAGTGCTGTCGGAGCCCTCTAATCCACATTGATTGATTAGCATCTCCAGAGGAAACAGCGCTCTCTCTTTCTCCTGTTTCTCCACGTCTTTTGTGTCTGCAGACCCACAGTAATGAGACGATAGGAAGTATCCGGTGGAAGATATCCGAGCACTTGAGCTGTCCGGTGGATAATGTCCAGATCTTTGCCAATGATAGCGTGGTACGTGTCAATGACTGTAGCTGATAGGAGCTCTGTGTTCTTCTTTTATTTTTTTAAAGATACTATTTTATCTGTCACTCCCTCATTCAAGTATTGTACTCCTCTCCCAGTCATGTGTTTCCCCTGAAGCCAATGTAAATTATTCTAAGTGTAAGTCCTCCATTATTCTAAGTGCCGCCATCTCCATTTGGCCTAAAGCGCCGTCCGAGTGGCAGGGGAAACACAACCGTGAAACAACATCCCTGCTTTTATTTTTTATTTTCTCTCATTCGATCCCGCTTCCGTGTCCCTTCACCTCGTGTTAGTTGACCATGAATCGGGACCAGAAACTGCTGTCCCAGCTGGGCTTTAGCGACGAGCAGAGCCTGACGGTGAAGAGCTCGGGCACGGGCACGCCCTCGGGCAGCTCCGAGTCGTCGGCCTCCGCCTCCAGCAGTTCCAGCTCGGCCGTCTTCAACTCTGCCTACGCCCTGGAGCAGGTAGGACTAAAAGAGGACTTGCTTGGGCACCTGAGTTGGTTCTAATACCATTGTCTCCCACCAGGAGAAGTCTCTTCCCGGTGTGGTCATGGCGTTGGTGTGTAACGTGTTTGAGATGCTATACCAGTTGGCCAACTTGGATGAATCCAGGTGAGAAAGAACTTCCACGTTCTACAAGTTCTATCAAACACCTGCCTTCATCAAGAGAACACTTGCACTGCAAAAAGTCAGTGTTCAAAAACAAGGGAAAAAAAATACAAAAATTAAAGATTAAAGTACCAATGATTGTCACACACACACTAGATGTGGTGAAATTTGTCCTCTGCATTTGTCCCATCCCCTTGTAGCGTCCCGGAAGAGTTAGTGCTGCAAAGGGTTCTGGGTATTTGGTATTTGGTATTCCCGCGCCCGGGAATCATTTTGGTGATTTAACCCCCAACTCCAACCCTTTGTTGCTGAGTGCCAAGCAGGGAGGTTATGGGTCCCATTTTTATAGTCTAAATGAGGGGTATTTTACTTGAACTAAGCAAAATTATCTGCCAATAGAACAAGAAAATTTGGCTTGTCAAGACTTTCCAAAACAAGTAAAATTAGCTAACCTCAATGAACCCAAAGAATACCTTAAAATAAGTACCGTATATTCTCACTAATAACAAGTGCACTTTTCTTGGTAGAAAAAACAAATGAGACCTTTTTTCTCAATATGTTGAAAAATATTCTTAAATGAAGTAAATGCTAGTGCCATTATCTTGACATAATGATATGCGCTCGGCATTACATTTCTTGAAACCAGCAAACTTACACTAAAAACAAATTTATTGTTCTTAATGGAAAGGCAACGAGGCAACCGCTTGTTACTCTCGGGGTCTCCTAGCCGCTCAGGCAAATCAAATTGTTTAAAAATTCATTTTTCCATGGATAACATGATGACAACGCGCCAAGTGCGTGCTCTTTCAGTCAATTAGTGCGCTTTTTTTTTTTAGATTGTAATTTTGAAGAATTTATCTGAATGTGCATGAACTATTTCTGTTCAAAATTGTTTGAAATGTCAAATGTTTCAATATTAACTGTCAGTTTACTGTACTGTGCCAACTGTACATCTTTTCTATTGTTGCATTGAAAATAAAACAGCAAAGTCCATTTGGCTGTCATCTGTTGGGGACGGGGTGGCGAAGTTGGTAGAGTGGCCGTGCCAGCAATCGGAGGGTTGCTGGTTACTGGGGTTCAATCCCCACCTTCTACCATCCTAGTCACGTCCGTTGTGTCCTTGGGCAAGACACTTCACCCTTGCTCCTGATGGCTGCTGGTTAGCGCCTTGCATGGCAGCTCCCGCCATCAGTGTGTGAATGTGTGTGTGAATGGGTGAATGTGGAAATACTGTCAAAGCGCTTTGAGTACCTTGAAGGTAGAAAAGCGCTATACAAGTATAACCCATTTATCATTTATCATTGAATCTGTTTTAATTATGAGAGACAATTGTGTCAAAGTCATGATTTTTTATTTCATGCTTGAAATAAGAAATTATTACTTTGGAAAAGGCTGTTTTATACTTGTGAGTGTTGATGACACAGCTTTGCAACAGTTGATATTCTAGTTTCAAGCATATTTTACTCAATATAGGTCATCAAATCTCAGCAACAAGCTGTAATATCTTACTGAGATCATTTAGGACCAAAACACTTAAAACAAGTAAAACACTCTAACATAAAATCTGCTTAGTGAGAAGAATTATCTTATTAGACAGAAAATAAGCAAATATCACCCTTATTTGAGATATTTAATCTTACTTAGATTTCAGTTTTTGCAGTGTGGCAGATGTTTATTATTGGGATTTGTTTGCTGTCCTCCTAGGATCACGCTGCGTGTGAGGAAGCTGCTCCTCCTCATCCCAACAGACCCGGAGGTGCAGGACGCTCTCGACAACTTTGTTCCCAAAGAATCCAGCGTGTGGAGCCATCAGGTCCAGTCTTTGCAGTCTCATTAGATTCAACCCATGCATGTTTGCCGCCTCTCATCCCTGTTTGTTCCGTCTTTTGTAGAAGACGCTGTTTACCCTCGGCGCGGGGACCGGCTCTCGCTCTCCATCCATGGCCTCCAAGCAGCAGCACCAGCAGCCCAGTGCTGCCTCCATCCTGGAGTCCTTGTTCAGATCCTCCGCCCCGGGCATGTCTACCTTTAGAGTGCTCTACAACCTGGAGGTACACACACACTCACTAATTTTGACCTTTTGATTGATGCTATATCAGCGGCACCAGAAGACTTCAAAGGACGTGCAGCAGCTTCAGCAAAATCGTGGGAAAAAAATGTTTTAAACCTGTTATAATAACCCCTGACCGACACCATACTTGGAGACCCAAAATATTGCGCAGTATTCCAAAAAACTGTTTTGCTCTTCGACTGAAGCCTGGATTATGCTTCGGCATTGTCTTGACCCATTTTATACAGACTTTGTAAAAAATACGTCTCGTTAAGATTTTCAAACCGACCCGCCAAAAGTTTCCAAAAATCTTTTTAGACCTTTAACGTCGAAATTGTAGCCGCCATTATGATGTGCAGTGCTGTTTTCAAATTACCGTAAGTCTTGAACTATAAAAAATATTTCAATGGTTGGAATCTGGGTTTTTGATTGATCTACGGCATACTTGCCAACCCTCCCGTTTTTACCGGGAGACTCCCGGTATTCAGCGCCTCTCCCGATAACCTCCCGGCAGAAATTTTCTCCCGACAAACTCCCGGTATTCAGCCGGAGCTGGAGGCCACGCCCCCTCCAGCTCAATGCGGACCTGAGAATGATCGAGGGCGAGTTCTTGGTTTCTTATGTGGGTTTATTGCTAGGCAGTTTCATTAACGTCCTCCCAGCGCGGTAACAACACACAACAACAGCAGTCACGTTTAGTCTACCGCAGACCTGGGCATTCTGCGGGCCGCATCCGGCCCTTTGTACGTCCCTGTCCGGCCCGCGTGAGGCCAATTATAAATTACAAAATACATTTTAAAAAATATCTATTTCGAGTGTGCAATACAACGGTGCTGCTTTTGTTTTGAAAAGCGTTATTTGTATTACTTCCGTGTGGACGTATGCTCGTGCGCGCAGCGGCAATCACAAATACAAAATACATTTAAAAAAACATCTTTGTCGTGCGTGCAATACAACTGTGCTGCTTTTATTTTGAAAAGTGTTATATGTGCGTATGTCCTGTGAGGGAAGGCGCACAGCGACAAGTGATGCCCGGTTATCCCCGAGACGCTAAAAAGAGAAAAGTTGATGACGAATGGCGTGTTTTAAAAAAGACATGGACTGCCAAGTAAAGGTAAATTTGTGGTACACATGTTGCTGTGTTTAAAGAATATAGTGTAACGACCTGCTGAAGTAGATGTTGTCTTCTTGAGTTGTGTAAATGAGAAGTGAGGAGACGTGCGTGTTGAAGGAACGAGATATGTTGAGCTGTGTTAGTATAGCTTGCTCAATAAAAGTTTAAAAATTGCGTCAGACTTGCTGTGCACTTCTTCTGGACGCTACAATTGGTGTCAGAAGTAAAACTTTGCGCATACTGCACTGCTTGTGTGCTACGTCATCGGGAGGTACGTGCCACGTGAGGAGCTCGCCGCAAAGAGAGAGAGAGACAGAGAGAGAGAGACAGCGTTTAGAGGTGCAGCCACGCTGCTTGCTACGGGGGGAATTCCGCCCTCAATGAAGACTCCCAGGTTTGATGGCAAGGCGAACTGGGGGGCATTTCATCCCAGTTGTGACATCAATTGTAGCGTCCAGAAGAAGTGCACACCAAGTCTGACGCTCTTTTTAAACTTTTATTGAGCATGCTATACTAACACAGCTCAACTTATCTCGTTCTTTCCAAAAGGAAAACCAATCCTCACTCCTCATTTCCGCAACAGCAACGCTTCCTCCTTCTTCGCCAATCACCTTACAGACGTGCTACGTTCACAACAATGAGGATGCAGGATGAAGTGACAGAAATTGAAATTTTTGTATTGTAATATACATCAGGAAGTGTTGTGTAAGAAAGTGTTAAAAATAAAACCATCAAAAGCCATCTGCTTTTGTATAAAGATAAGTTAGGTTAAATGAAAATATTATTATTATTATTATTATCTATCTTACGGTATATCAAAAATAATTTGTGCAAAATTTAATTGAAATATTGTCGGTGTGGCCCTCCAGCAGTGCTCGGGTTGCTCATGCGGCCCCCGGTAAAAATTAATTGCCCACCCCTGGTCTACCGTAAAGCAGTTCTTCTGCCGTGAACAGCAATGTTGTGACACTCTTAAACAGGACAATACTGCCATCTACTGGATAGCCTCCAGAACACTGAAATTCAAGTATTTATTTTATTTATATGTATAATAAATATATATATATATATATATATATATATATATATATATATATATATATATATATATATATATAGCTAGAATTCACTGAAAGTCAAGTATTTCATATATATATATATATATATATATATATATATATATATATATATATATATATATATATATATATATATATATATATATATATGAAATACTTGAGTTGGTAAATTCTAGCTTAAGTATATTCCCCTCTTAGCCACGCCCCCCGCCCCACCGCCGGCCACGCCCCCCCCACCCCCCACCTCCCGGTATCGGAGGTTTTAAGGTTGGCAAGTATGATCTACGGGTTATTAAGGTAATCGATGTAACAGCCACTCCAGGCCGACGACGCACAGAGCAGAGTGGGTTGGGTTTGTTTACAGAATGGCCAGACCGAAGACGCGGGTGTCAGGGACAGACATCAAAACAGATTTTTACCACAAAGTTCTGCAGGAAAGTGATATTATATCAGATTGTAGGGTTTTTTTCACCTTTTGCGTTCATATTTTGCCGTGATTGTTGCATTCTTGTAATATTTTTGCTTGATTGTAAAGGACATCGATCGAGGAGGTGGTCTGAGAAGTAAAAGATGAGCGACGTTTATATGTTGTTAATGTTCAGTGTTTTATCGTTCATAGGTAATATTGTAAATCACACTTTCTGTATTGTCATTTACATTCTGGGTGTTTAATTCGGTAAAAAACTGTAAAATTCTGTTCTGTTTTTTTTTGGTAGACTGTCATATATATACGTACGTATATGTGTATATATACGTATATATGTATATATACGTATGTGTATATATATACGTATATATACGTGTATATACATGTATATATACACTACCGTTCAAAAGTTTGGGGTCACCCAAACAATTTTGTGGAATAGCCTTCATTTCTAAGAACAAGAATAGACTGTCGAGTTTCAGATGAAAGTTCACTTTTTCTGGCCATTTTGAGCGTTTAATTGACCCCACAAATGTGATGCTCCAGAAACTCAATCTGCTCAAAGGAAGGTCAGTTTTGTAGCTTCTGTAACGAGCTAAACTGTTTTCAGATGTGTGAACATGATTGCACAAGGGTTTTCTAATCATCAATTAGCCTTCTGAGCCAATGAGCAAACACATTGTACCATTAGAACACTGGAGTGATAGTTGCTGGAAATGGGCCTCTATACACCTATGTAGATATTGCACCGAAACCAGACATTTGCAGCTTGAATAGTCATTTACCACATTAGCAATGTATAGAGTGTATTTCTTTAAAGTTAAGACTAGTTTAAAGTTATCTTCATTGAAAAGTACAGTGCTTTTCCTTCAAAAATAAGGACATTTCAATGTGACCCCAAACTTTTGAACGGTAGTGGACGTATATGTATATAAACATATATATACGTATATGTATATATACACGTATATGCATATATACGTACATACATACATACTGGAACGTTACCTCATGATAATTGAGGGAACACTATGAATGTAATGCTAGATCCACAATATTGCTATATCTTATTAGTTAAAAGGTGTCAATCAAAACATAAGCACTGATGTTTTGATACAGCTCTGTTGATTTATGTGGATTGTGTGGTGTACCCAACAAGTAGATATATTGTTAAACCAAACAAGACCATTTCTGTTTTAGGTGTTGAGTTCCAAACTGATGCCCACGTCTGATGACGAGATGGCTAAAACCAGCAGCAAGTCCTTCTGCGAGAACTTCCTCAAAGCAGGAGGCCTCAGGTAAGTACAAAGTATACTGTATTGTATGTCTGTGTTTTGTTCGTGCCCTAACAGTACTCTCTCCTCACGCTTGCTTGCAGTCTGGTGGTGAATGTGATGCAAAGAGACTCCATCCCATCGGAGGTGGACTACGAGACCCGACAAGGAGTCTACTCAATCTGCCTTCAGTTGGCCAGGTGCAGCACACCTCTGTGGTGACGTTTTGGGTAGCAGCCTTGCAGACTCTCTCATCCTCAACTGGTTGTATCCGCAGGTTCCTTCTGGTTGGCCAGAGCATGCCCGCATCGCTGGACGATGACATCATCCGTGATGGCGACGCGCTGTCGTCCCGCCCGTTCCGCAACGCAGGCCGCAGCGGGCGCCAGCTCTCGCTCTGTGCGACTCCGGAAAAGTCCTCCTACAGGCAGATGTCGCTGTCGGAGCGCTCGTCCATCAGGGTGGAGGAGATCATACCTGCTGCTCGCGTGGCTATTCAGGTAAGGAAACAAAAACGGCAGCGTGAGGCCGTCATTAACTGCAGCTGCAACATTTGTGCTCCCTCCAGACTATGGAGGTCGGCGACTTCACATCCACCGTGGCCTGTTTCATGCGACTGACATGGGCGGCGGCTGCAGGGCGACTGGATCTGGTTGGTAGCCCTCAGCCAATCAGAGAGACCCACGGTGCACTTCTACCTCAGGGAGTTCGCACTTGCAGCACAGGTAAAACAGAGCGAGCACGTTGGTGGAAAAAAACTTAGTGGGACATCGATTTATTAACTTAATTGGTTCTTGAATGGGGTTCCTAATTTGAAAAGTTCATATAGTGAAGCACATTTTTCCATAAATAACAATGTAAATATGAATAATGGGTTCCAGCCTCTACAAAAATTCCATGTTCTATTTAAAGTTTGGACACTTTGAACACAATACAAAGTGCTAGACAGTACCGTATATCAACCAAACATAACAAGGGGGTAATAATCTCTCTCTTAACAAGCTAAAACAACATGCGCTGCTCTGGCAACACACGCACAAGTCTCTTTAGTGGTCTCACAAAAGATCAGAAATCACCAAAATCCTTAACTTTAACAACCATCCATCCATCCATCCATTTTCTACCGCTTATTCCCTTCGGGGTCGCGGGGGGCGCTGGAGCCTATCTCAGCTACAATCGGGCGGAAGGCGGGGTACACCCTGGACAAGTCGCCACCTCATCGCAGGGCCAACACAGATAGACAGACAACATTCACACTCACTATTGCTAAAATATTCAACATTTAAAAACATAAAATCAACCTTGGCAAAGGAGGTGAAGAGAAAGCAGCAGACAGGGAGAGAGAAGGAGGGGCGGCTGGGGGCAAGGAGGTGTGTGTGTGTGTGTGTGTGTGTGTGTGTGTGTGTGTGTGTGTGTGTGTGTGTGTGTGTGTGTGTGTGTGTGTGTGTGTGTGTGTGTGTGTGTGTGTGTGTGTGTGTGTGTGTGTGTGTGTGTGTGTGTGTGTGTGTGTGTGCACGCACGCTAGGGTGATCCTGAAAAAGAGGTAGTGTCTTTTCCTCCGCTGTAAAATAAGTCTGCTCTGGCATTTTTTTCCAGAAAAGTCCGGTCTCATCACAAATAAAACTTGCTTTGGTACGAAGTAGAGATGTCCGATAATGGCTTTTTTGCCGATATTCCGATATTGTCCAACTCTTAATTACCGATACCGATATATACAGTCGTGGAATTAACACATTATTATGCCTAATTTTGTTGTGATGCCCCGCTGGATGCATTAAACAATGTAACAAGGTTTTCCAAAATAAATAAACTCAAGTTATGGCAAAAAAATGCCAACATGGCACTGCCATATTTATTATTGAAGTCACAAAGTGCATTATTTTTTTTAACATGCCTCAAAACAGCAGCTTGGAATTTGGGACATGCTCTCCCTGAGAGGGCATGAGGAGGTTGGGGTTGGGGAGGGCGAGGGGGTAGCAGGGGGTGTATATTGTAGCGTCCCGGAAGAGTTAGTGCTGCAAGGGGTTCTGGGTATTTGTTCTGTTGTGTTTATGTTGTGTTACGGTGCGGATGTTCTCCCGAAATGTGTTTGTCATTCTTGTTTGGTGTGGGTTCACAGTGTGGCGCATATTTGTAACAGTGTTAAAGTTGTTTATACGTCCACCCTCAGTGTGACCTGTATGGCTGTTGACCAAATATGCCTTGCATTCACTTGTGTGTGTGAAAAGCCGTAGATATTATGTGACTGGGCCGGCACGCAAAGGCAGTGCCTTCAAGGTTTATTGGCGCTCTGTACTTCTCCCTACGTCCGTGTACCACTCTGTACAGCGGCGTTTTAAGAAGTCATAAATTTTACTTTATTAAACCGATACCGATAATTTCCGATATTAAATTTTAAAGCATTTATCGGCCGATAATATCGGCAGTCCGATATTATCGGACATCTCTAGTACGAAGCCTGCTTCGTGAATTCTTCCGTACTTGTCAGCGCAATTAATGTACTCCTCGCAAATAGTATATTTTTAA
Source organism: Entelurus aequoreus (assembly GCF_033978785.1). NCBI lineage: Eukaryota > Metazoa > Chordata > Actinopteri > Syngnathiformes > Syngnathidae > Entelurus > Entelurus aequoreus. The sequence continues at coordinate 13,409,695 of NC_084757.1, read as the reverse complement.
ACTCCACAGCGATTCCCTCCTCCTTTCCACGCTGGTCTGTTGTCTTTTGGGGACTCTTATTGAGTCAGCGAGAGACATGGTTCGCACACTGAGGCATATTTAGCTCGATCTAAATGTTCGCAAATCGAACAGTTCGGAAATAGGGGGGTTGGTAAATCGAGGTTCCACAGTAATTACCAGGAGGAGGGGGTGAACTAATGTTTGGTGTATGATCGCAGGAAGTAACTGCAGCTCCAGCAGCGAGGGAGAGAGCACGCCGACGGCACTGCATGCTGGGATATGCGTGCGACAGCAGAGCGTCTCCATAAAAGATGCCATCATCGCCCGGGAGGCTCTGTCGCTCCTGGTCACCTGTCTGCAGTTACGCTGTCAGCAGCTATGTAAGGACCAAACCACGCCAGCACCAACATTCCCGTCACTTTCACTTACCTTTGGCTTGTGTGCCTAATGAACCTGTGTGTGCATTGCTCTCTTTTCACAGCCTCTTTTTACAACCTGCCCTCGGTTAATGACTTCATCATTGATGTACTGCTGGGGTCTCCCAGTGGAGAGGTATGTGCACACCAAAAACATTTACATGAGTCTACAATGAAAATGCTTAATTATGCACATTGCTGCGCAAAAGCCAAAGCAACAGGCGGTACTACAATCCACGCTCTGCAAGCTTTTTCACTACCTTAGCTTTGACTCATAAGGCCCCGATGCATCTGTACTTTTTTATTCAGACCTTTTCCAAAATAAATGAACAAACTAACTCTAGTACCAAAGAAAACCCAATGTATATAGATTATGGAAATAGTTTTATTTCTCACACATAAATATGTTCGATAAATGTTCAAAGACAAACAAAAAACACATTATTTTTAATTGACAATGTGTATTTTATGTATTTATAGGTTTATTTGACAGGGACAGTGAATTAATCAACATTGCTGCCAATGCACCATAAGCTATTTTTCCTCAATTCTCAAAATGGTCTTCCTAAGACTGTTAAAATATTATACATTGAGCAAAGCAATTCAAATAAAAGAGCAGTAAAATGCATATCACAAAAAAAAAAAAACCTATTAAAATTTTGTATATACATACAACATAAGCTATGGTACAGATAAGTAAAATTATCAAAATTTAAAGGGGAATTGCCCTTTTTTTGGAATTTTTCCTATCGTTCACAATCCTTATGAGAGACAAGTCAAAAGTTTTTTGGTTTTTTTTGCATTCTAAATTGTAATCGGCTTGTGTTAGGTGGCTAGCAATGCAGCTAATTGAAGCAATCCATTCTACCCCTAAATCACTCTAAAAATGCATCCAAAAAATGCCAACGATACTTCATTTACGTTCCATACCCTGTATAATATCCAAAGTGTAGCAACATTGTTGTTGTAAGAGCGAACACAGAAGAACTCTTTTTCCAGCGTAGTAACACATCACTATGCTATGGTATTAGCCGTGCACTAGCTACGGCTAGAGGGAAGCTAGCTGAATCGCTTTTGAGTTTGTAATGCACAACGCAATGCGATGGGACACCAAACTGTACTGACTGAAAAACATGAACAATCATATTACAGTGTCTTATTTCATGTTTTGTTTGTACATAGCAAGTTCGACATCATATGTACTGTAGTTTTAATAACAAGCATGATGTGCTGCTTGTATCAAGATCGATATTATAGTTATTCTCTCGATGGAGTGAGTGAGTTTGTCTGTTTGGTCCAGCTGGCCCAAGATGTTTTTTTCTGTTTATTTTGGAAAAGCACTCCATTTCCACAATTACATCGTGACAAAGTCACGCCGACCTCACTGTCTAGGCTTCCGTCTGCTTCGTCTCACCTTTCCTTCGTGCTCGCTTCTATAAGCAGTAGTTCATCCTCAGTATATTCAGCTTCAAAAAGATAAAGTTGTGAATCCTAATTTTTCCAAAAGTAGCCATCTTTGTTGTCTGTTACCAAGTCAGCTCTGATTAGATAATACACACGGGTTTGTTTCCATAAGTAGGAGCACACATTTGTTGTCAGAAGTCGGAAGTGTGCTACTATGGAAACAGAAATCAATGCGCAGAAGAAATTAGTCCCGGAAATGATTAAAATGTCCAAAATACGATAAATATGGTAAATTACATATTGTTCTAAACGTGTCTGTTACTACATTATATATATACTTGCAGCGTGTATACAAAACGTTAATGGACGGTTTTGACGTTGCTTTAGAGGGCTTTGAAGGCTACAACATTTTTAAAGCGTTTTATTTTTTTTCATCTTTAAAAACCTTCAAAAAAGAGATCAGTGATTCTCAATTATTTTCTGCCATGACCCATCGAAGAGACAAAAACATGTTAACACACACCCTGAATTTAAAACCCAATGAGAACCTGACAATATTTATTTATATCCTCATTACCGGTAAACTGAAGGCTTATTTATGTATAATTGGCCATATTTCCTGGTTGAGCCTGTTGATTTGAGCAGTGCTGCCACCAAGCTGGAGGCTTGTGTATCGTTCATGAATGGAAAAAAATGCTAATAGAAGAAGTCCTTTGGCTTCTGGAGGCCCCGCCCCTATCTACTCATTATAAAATAACAGACAGTACAAAACATAAGTTTATGTGTACACAGTTTTTAACATTTCAGTTGTATATTTATTCATAATATTGTTTGTAAATCTATTATCCATTTTCATTTTTGTTTCTAAATCATAATATCAATCAATCAATGTTTATTTATATAGCCCTAAATCCCAAGTGTCTCAAAGGGCTGCACAAGCCACAACGACATCCGCGGTTCAGCGCCCACATAAGGGCAAGGAAAAGTAAAAAAATAATATAGCATACGGTATATGGACTCGTTTTAAATTATTTACACCTTTGTTTGACATTTGTCTATTACTTCCTTTGGACACCTTTGAAATGGGATGTAGTAAAAAGGACAGAAAATGTAAATGAAAATGTGGCCTCCAAATGCAGCCGATGATCAAAAACACAGAAACCAGATGTTTTAAGAAAAAATACTTGCAATCAAAAATGAGTTTTGCTTCCATGCCTCCCTCAGATTCGCCGCGTAGCTTGCGACCAACTTTACACTCTGAGCCAGTCGGACACGTCGGCCTTCCCCGACGTGCAGAAGCCCAACTTGTTCCTGCTCTCGGTCATCCTCACCGCCCAGCTGCCATTGTGGAGTCCTACCTCCGTCATGAGAGGGGTCAACCAGAGGTAGTTTTTGGGAAGAAAAGTGATAAAAAGTTGATGAGGCGTTCTCATGTGGTTGGTTCTTTTTCACCATCAGATTGCTGTCCCAATGTACGGAGTACTTTGACCTACGATGTCAGCTACTGGATGATCTAACAAGTAAGCTTAATGCCTTGTGCTGCCTTTCCTGTAATGTGGCTACACAAGACCATACATACCAAACCACAACCACACACACACACACAACCACACACACACACACTTAGTGCAGAGAGCAGCAGACTGGCCTATTAGTACAAAGTTAGCGGTCAATATTCGCTTCAGTTTGGTGACTATATGTCTGTATGTATAAATGCATTTGATGTTTTAGCCTAATTTGATTCCATTAAAATCTCATTTATTAAACATTTGGAGAAGTTTTTCAATGCTACTTTTTGTTAGCCTGTCAATGGCTTTGTCCATTGTACGTCAGCATTAAGCTAGCGGCATAAAGCACAAACTTAATCCTGTATGGTTGAAAAATACAGCTAAACTGTATAATGTAACAAGAAAAAAAGAATTCATTTTTTAAAAAGTACATGTGTCATAGCTACCGTATTTTTCGGACTTTAAGGCGCACTTAAAATCCTTTCATTTTGTCAAAAATCAATAGTGTGCCTTAAAACCCGGTGCGCCTAATGTACGGAATAATTCTGATTGTGCTTGCCAACCTTGAAGCTATTTTATTTGGTACATGGTGTAATAAGTGTGGTAGTCACACATAAGAGATATGTGTAGACTGCAAGATGACGCCAGTAAACAACACCAAAAATGTTCCACTGAGATTATAGAACATTACACACGGCGCTCCAAAATTTGTAAAAGTGTTTTAGTACGACTTTGGTAAGTTATGAAGCCGCACCGCTTGATGGATTGTCGGAGCATTACGGTTACCGTAGTCAGTCGTACTCTCCAACATACGAGTATTATTATGGTGTGTATATAACGACGGCAAAATGGCACCTATTAGCAGACATATTATCTGTTTTGCAATACTATGCAAAACCAACTTTTCTTACCTTCTGGTACCTGCTGATCTGTATTTGGAATCTGCATAAGTCCTGAAAATTTGTGCACGTCCGCCATTGTAGTCTGTATTCGATAAGCTTCTTCTTTTTTTCTATTTTCTTGTTATGGAGCATTCATCCTGTGCTGTTGCCATTTCTGATATAAAGTAGCATGAAGTTCTAACTTATATCTTGCTATGGAAGCGCTAAAAACTACCGGTGTAGTGTGTTTACCCACGGAACTTTAGTTATTAGAGTTATTATTTCACGGGACACATTTCCGGTGTTGTCGTTGCGCCAGTGAGCCACGGATGAGGAGATCCTGCTCCGTTATTGATTTAAGTAAAGTCTGAATGTCATTAAAACAGTTAGCACCATCTTTTGACACTTCTTCCACTCCCGTCCTTGCACGCTACACCGCTACAACAAAGATGACGAGGAGAAGACGCTGTTGAAGTGGAGCCACGTAAATAAGCCCGGCCACAAAACGGCGCATCCAGAAGCGACTGTCAGAAAGCGACTTGAAGATGATCTGTAAAACATCATCTATGCAACATTTTGACCATAGAACCACTATTACATGTTATGTAGACCAGTGTTTTTCAACCACTGTGCCGCGGCACACTAGTGTGCCGTGAGATACAGTCTGGTGTGCCGTGGGAGATGATCTAATTTCACCTATTTGGGGTAAAAAAGTAAGTATAGTCTGCAAATGATGTGTTGTTGTTGAGTGTCTGTGCTGTCTAGAGCTCGGCAGAGTAACCGTGTAATACTCTTCGATATCAGTAGGTGGCAGCCGGTAGCTAATTGCTTTGTAGATGTCGGAAACAGCGGGAGGCAGCGTGCAGGTAAAAAGGTATCTAATGCTTAAACCAAAAATAAACAAAAGGTGAGTGCCCCTAAGAAAAGGCATTAAAGCTTAGGGAAGGCTATGCAGAACGAAACTTAAACTGAACTGGCTACAAAAGTAAACAAAAACAGAATGCTGGACGACAGCAAAGACTTACTGTGGAGCAGAGACAGCGTCCACAATGTACATCCGAACATGACATGACAATCAACAATGTCCCCACAAAGAAGGATAAACACAACTGAAATATTCTTGATTGCTAAAACAAAGTAGATGCGGGAAATATCGCTCAAAGGAAGACATGAAACTGCTTCAGGAAAATACCAAAAAAAGAGAAAAAGCCACCAAAATAGGAGCGCAAGACAAGAAGTAAAACACTACACACAGGAAAACAGCAAAAAAACTCAAAATAAGTCAGGGCGTGATGTGACAGGTGGTGACAGTACACCTACTTTGAGACAAGCGCTATATTGATGCATGCTTGGTTATGGTTTAAAGTCATACCCAACAATTGCGACAACGACTTTTTACTGTCAACTGAGTTTCGTTTTTTAGTGATTTCTGCTGGTGGTGTGCCTCTGGATTTTTTCAACACAAAAAATGTGCCTTGGCTCAAAAAAGGTTGAAAAACACTGATGTAGACCACAAGGAAGTCTTTTACATTTAGAAAAAAAATCATGATATGACCCCTTTAACGCGCTTTATAATCCGGTGGGCCTTTTGTATGAAAATAGACCTGAATAGACCCGCTCATTGGCAGTGCACTTTATAATCCGGTGCGCCCTATGGTCCGAAAAATATGGTAATTATACGATGACGTCATATAGTCACCACGCCCCCACTGCTACAAATACAGTAGATTGTCATACTGTGGCAAACACTGGCACCACACACTGTTCCACAATAACTCTGCCGCTTCCTTATCTTATTCCCCTCACCCCCACGCAGCGTCGGAGATGGAGGTGTCGCAAGTCAGCAGCGCCTCCATGCTGGAGGACGAAATCTCTTGGCTGGACAACTTTGAGCCCAGCTGGAGCTCGGCGATGGAGACCAGCGAGGCGGACAATATCCTCCTGGCCGGACACCTGCGGCTCATCAAGACCTTGCTCTCACTTTGCGGAACTGAGAAGGAGCTACTCGGTACGCTTGTACTTGTGGACAAAAGTATTAGAACACCTGGCCGTTACTCTTACAGGAAGTGACATTGAAAGGGAAAAACGAGAGTCTGTCCATCTTTTTGCGTCTTTATCCGCTTCACACTTCTAGGAAGGCTTTGGATTTTGGATCATTTCTAAGATGTTTTTCCACACCATTCTGATCAAAGGAGCCTTTTCTTTGTAAACTGTGGAAAAGTGTCTTTCCCCAACTGTTCCTACAATGTTGCCTTAAAGGATTTGTCAGAAATGTCCTTGCAATTTAAGGGAAATTAACAGAACTAAGCCCAAATGATTACCGTAATTCATTTACTACGAAGTGTTTGAATACTTGTCCCTGTAGTGCAGTCCTTCTCAAATAGTGGGGCGGACCCCCCTGGGGGGGACACGGTGTGTTGTCAGGGGGGGCACGTGTCAACTTGGGGAACATGCTTTTTTTGCCGTACCAGAATATTTTGAAATGTATGTAGCACTTGGCTTCACTGTAACCACGGTGGGAGACGTGGACAGACCGTTGTGTTGTTTACTTTAATGTTAATAACCTTACAGTTATAACAGTTTTATAGACAAATTATACTATTTGTAGTTACGGTGGGGGCCCGAAATATTTTCTTCTTCCTAGGGGGGGGCGTAATAGAAAATATTTGAGAAGCACTGCTGTAGTGTAAGTGTACAATAGAACTGGTACCCACGGAAACACCACACACATGACCACATTTGACTCTTTCCACAGGTCCTTCACTGATCCAGCAGTTGTTGGATGACTTCTTGTTCCGAGCCTCACGCATCATCATCAACAGTTCCAACTCTACCGCCTCCCCAGCCCCTAGCCACGACTTCCACCCCAAGTACGGCGCCGTGTCTCCATTCCCCATTTGTTGTTTTTTTTGCCTGGATTACATATAGCAGGGGTCGCCAACCCGTCCATTGCAATATACCAGTCGATCTTTGGGACCTTACCTATTGATCACGAAAATATTAGGAAAAACATGTATTAATATGATATGAGACCAACAGACCTGGCAACAGGCATGCATTTTAACCCCTGAACACGTCTCGCCTCTCTCTCTCTTCAGCCTCACATCCAACCGCTCTCGACACCGCGGCCACTCCCCCGAGCGCGGCCACACATTTCACCCGCTCGTCTCGCAAACGCACATGCATGACGTGCACAAAAATCATCGAGCTGCAACAATGCATTAAAGCTGACTGCTGCAACGCACCAGACATTTTCTAGCATCCAACATCAAACAACTCTTCCCTCAACATCGATCATCATCCCTCGCCTGCGGCGGGAAGCTAACAAGCCAAACTCTAGAGTTGCTCCAATGTACGGATTTTGCGGTGATTTATTGTGCATATAAAAGTGTCATTGACATGCGCAAAGGCATTAATATATGAAAAAACACGCCGGCAGCTAAAAAAGGACTTCCCTGTTCATCCCCTCTTAATTAAACACGAAAAACCTGCCAGGCGAACAGCTGATTTTACTACTTCCGGTGCTGACGTAAGCTGACTCGCATCCCTTATGTGACCATAGCATGAACTACATATACTACAGTACTAAGACTATAGTGACCATAAACAGTGTGCCCAAAACAGTAAACGGGCGTGCCCAAAGTGCGGCACAGGGGCCATCAGTGGCCCGTCACTCGTTCGTCATTGGCCTTTGGCACATTACAAAAAAAAAAAACACTAGCAAAAATTGGAAAAAATGCAAAAAGCACAGTGAGGAAAAAAAACTAAATGTTGACATGAGCTAATAATACATATATATGCATGTATGTATGTACTGTGTGTGTGTGTATGTATATATATATATATATATATATGTATATATATATATATATATATTGTGGCTTGGTTGGTAGAGCGGCCGTGCCAGCAACTTGAGGGCTCCAGGTTCGATCCCCGCTTCCACCATCCTAGTCACTGCCGTTGTGTCCTTGGGCAAGACACTTCACCCACTTTGAGTTACTCGAGAAAAGCGCTATATAAAATATAATTCACTTCACTTCATTACTGTATATATATATATATATACCGTGTATATATATACAGGTATATATATGTATGTATGTGTATATACCTGTATATATATATATGTATGTATATGTGTATATATGTATGTATATGTGTATATACGTATGTATATATGTATCTATATGTGTATATAAATATATATATGTGTATATATATATATACGTATATGTGTGTGTGTATATGTGTTTGTATATATGTGTATATATATATATGTGTATATATATATATATATATACTGTATATATATATACACACATTTATATATACAGTATATATATATATATATTTATGTGTGTGTATATATATATATATACAGTATATATATATACACACAGTTATATATACAGTATATATATATATATATATATATATACCGTGTATATATATACAGGTATATATATGTATGTATGTGTATATACCTGTATATATATATATATGTATGTATATGTGTATATACGTATGTATATATGTATCTATATGTGTATATAAATATATATATGTGTGTATATATATATATATACGTATATGTGTGTGTGTATATGTGTTTATATATATATGTATATATATATATACTGTATATATATATACACACATTTATATATACAGTATATATATATATATATATATTTATGTGTGTGTATATATATATATACAGTATATATATATACACACAGTTATATATACAGTATATATATATATATATATATATATATATATATTTATGTGTGTGTATATATATATATACAGTATATATATATACACACAGTTATATATACAGTATATATATATATATATATATATATATATATATATATATATATATATATATATATATATATATATATATATATATATATATATATATATATATATATATATATATATATACGTGTGTGTGTTAGAGTTGACACGGGTAGATCTTGCTTTGGCTTTTGGCTGAAACCAGGGATCTTGGGCTCGAAAAAGTTGGTGACCACTGACATAAAGTAGTCTTAGATCATGTTCCTCCATTGTCCTCCTCAGGTGCAGCACCGCCAGCAGCCGCCTGGCGGCCTACGAGGTTCTGGTAATGTTGGCCGACAGCTCCATCTCCAACCTACGACTGATCACCAGGGAGCTGCTCTCCATGCACCACCAGTCCGACCCTTCGCTCTGTAAAGAGTTTGATGTAAGACACTATTTGCATATTCCTCTTGCTAATAACTAAACAATGAAACTAACGCTTTTTCTCGCCATGTCAGTATCTTCCCCCTGTAGAGAGCCGCTCAGTGTCCGGCTTTGTTGGCCTGAAAAATGGCGGCGCCACATGTTACATGAATGCTGTTTTCCAGCAGCTTTACATGCAGCCGGGCCTAACAGAGGTAAACACGACACTCATGCTGGGAGTTGTGAACGTTCATTGTGTGTTTTCTTTCGTTCAAAGGCTTTTCTGTCCATCGAAGATGACACAGACCAGCCCGAGGAGAGTGTCTTTTACCAGGTTCAATCTTTGTTCGGTCACTTGATGGAGAGCAAGCTGCAGTACTATGTCCCAGAGAATTTCTGGAAGGTAAATACACTGATTTCAATAATAATGCATTTGTCAGTGTATTTTACTAGCAATTAACTAGACTGGAATTCGATTATGCACAAGAACCCTTAGACTGGCTGACTGGTGTCAACACAAGTGGTTGTCGACTTAACCAAAACTTGCATATTTACTAGAGATGTCCGATAATGACTTTTTTGCCAATATCCGATATTGTCCAACTCTTAATTACCGATTCCGATATCAACCGATACCGATGTATACAGTCGTGGAATTAACACATTATTATGCCTAATTTTGTTGTGATGCCCCGCTGGATGCATTAAACAATGTAACAAGGTTTTCCAAAATAAGAGAACAACTTCAACTCAAGTTATGGAAAAAAGTGCCAACATGGCACTGCCATATTTATTATTGAAGTCACAAAGTGCATTATTTTTTTTAACTTGCCTCAAAACAGCAGCTTGGAATTTGGGACATGCTCTCCCTGAGATAATCCTGATACCCACTACAACTATGGGAAATACTATACTTTGACTTTCACAAAGTGCATTATTTTTTTTTTTTTTTAAACATGCCTCAAAACAACAGCCACAAAAACAATGAAGGCACACAGCTTCAGTCCAGAGTATATTAGAGTAATAAAGTAAACAATAACATAGTCCTTCTTTAGTGCAAGACTGCCTGGCATACTGTATAACAGGAAATTATAAACCGGGCTCAATCTGCCCTGCTCTAACGTATTTGTATGAGTAACACAAATGTGCTGCAAGCTAGTGGTGAGTGCTTGAAGTGGCCTAGCAGTCAGCCAGAGCTTCTGAAATGCTGCGTTGAGACAGGGCACCTCCGCTCACTGCAAGCTGCAAAGTGTGCACTACACAGGGCAGACTAGCCACACCAAACTCCATCGTAGCTTTTGACATACTGCGTGCGTTGTCCCTGACCACAACGTGGGCTTTCGCCTTGGGGTGTGGAAGATCTAGTGTGGGATACTTCTCTTGTTGCCTTATTTGTATTTGACTTTATTAAATGGATTTATATTATTATTTGGAGGGGAGAGAAAGAGGGAAAAAAGGAAGACAGAGGGGGAAATTGCGGGGACAAGAGGGGGATAAGACAGAGAGACAACGACAACTGCAAACGTAACATCAGAACAACATAAGCAAAGAAGCAGTTGGTGAAATAAATATTCATAATAAAGAAATGACAATGAACATTATTACACTACAAATGGAGCAATACAAATACCAATAGAAATAGCACTATTGATAATGAATGATAACAATAATTACCTCTATTATCAACAATACAATTGTTTCAAATGCAACACTACACATACAGTATGTAATGATAACTTGAAATACAAAAGAAAGCAGATAAACGGAGGGGAAGAAAGAGAAGCCAAGTATATTAACCTTGTAGATTGTTATAGTGACAGTAGGTTAAGCTTTGTCAGTGTGCCATGTGTTACCCAGTTTCCCCTAGGGCAGGGGTCGGCAACCCAAAATGTTGAAAGAGCCATATTGGACCAAAAATACAAAAACAAATCTGTCTGGAGCCGCAAAAAATTAAAAGCCATATTACATACAGATAGTGTGTCATGAGATATAAATTGAATTAAGAGGACTTAAAGAAAACTAAATGACCTCAAATATACCTACAAATGAGGCACAATGATGCAATATGTACATATAGCTAGCATGTTAGCATCGATTAGCTTGCAGTCACGCAGTGACCAAATATGTCTGATTAGCACTCCACACAAGTCAATAACATCAACAAAACTCACCTTTGTGCATTCATGCACAACGTTAAAAGTTTGGTGGACAAAATGAGACAGAAAAAGAAGTGGCATAAAACACGTCTTAGAAAGTCGGAGAAAGTTATACATGTAAACAAACTACTGTGAGTTCAAGGACCGCCAAAATTAGTAGGACAAAACGGCGCTCGCCGAATACTCGAATCAATGAAGCATGTTTAATATAAAGTGTGCTTTATAACAATTAGGGAGGTTTGTCTCATGTTTGTCCTCCTACAGAAACCATATTAAAACAAAAAATATATTTTTTTCCCCTCATCTTTTTCCATTTTTCATACATTTTTGAAAAAGTCCTAGAGAGCCACTAGGGTGGCGCTAAAGAGCCGCATGCGGCTCTAGAGCCGCGGGTTGCCGACCCCCGCCCTCGGGTAACAACGTTAATATATGTTTGATGAAACGTGATTATATGCATGAGTGTATGTATGTATATGTACTTGTATATGTACAGTATGTGACATTCAAGTTAAAAAGACTAGTAATTAACAAAATGCTTCAATAATAGGAATAAATAACTGGGTAAAACATCCAAAAACTCAAAATTGTAAAATTGTTGCAGCAAAACTAGCAACAATACAGAAAATAAATAAGGTGCAAAAAAAACAAAACGACTCTTTTGTGTTGTAATGTTTGATGCCAACAATTCCCGGGTTTATGAATGCACCTTGCTCGCCATGACCGTACTTGGTGCATAAAAAAGATGTTCTGTGTCGCGTCGTGTCAATACTGTGTGCTTCTGTTGGAACGCTACATTATTTTACAAGACGTTACTTGCACAACATCATCTTCAAGCACCTTGCATCTGCCTTCCTTTTATGAAATGAAGCACTGTTAGCTACTTCTTTCTTTCGCTCTGATTACTACCGTCCAGTCAACACTGGTGCCTTTATGGATTTGATGCCCATCCCTAGTGGTAAGCACTGTTTCCTCTGGTATTGTGTATCATCAGGACTTTTGACCAATGTGTTTTAGATCTTCAAGATGTGGAACAAAGAGTTGTACGTACGAGAGCAGCAAGATGCCTACGAGTTCTTCACCAGCCTGGTGGACCAGCTCGACGAACATCTCAAGGTATTTCAATAAATACTGAAGCAATCTGCGCATCATGTACCAGCTACCATGGTGTAATAAATACGGCGTTTCTTTCCACTAGAAAATGGGCCGAGAGCAAATCTTCAAGAACACATTTCAGGGAATCTTTTCCGACCAGAAGATCTGTAAAGACTGTCCTCACCGGTGAGTCTGAATTATTGTGTTCTCACTGGTCACAACCAGGACTGCAGCGATTAATTGATTCATTTGATTACAAAAAAAGCATCGATTTTGTATTTTGTTGCTTCAATGATTGATTCATTGAGTGAAATACTCGGACATTGTATTACTCTGGCGCTAATGAGAGGAGTGCACCTATTAAGTGATGTGTGTGTGAGTGGGGAGCGGGACTAGCCGAGTGCCGACAGAGAGAGATGGCTCAGAAAAACAACGGCAAAGTGGAAAGTGAGAAAAGGCCCCAGAGAAGATGACAGAGGTTTTGTGATCATTTAAAAGTGAAACCGACAGACATTGCGAACTGGTATTTCACAGTAGTACTACATTGATAAAGCAGCACATGACCAGAAAACATCTTGCATATTTAAGAGCAACAAACAAGGTAAAAAGGTATTTTTTGGTGGGTAACACCATTGTATATGTTTGACTTTTACAATAAATAATTCATTCAAACACAGTGAGGACATACATGCATCTACAGCAGGGGTGCCCATTAGGTTGATCGCAAAAGATGTGTCAGTCGATCACGAGGTATTAAAAAAAAAAAAAAAAAAATTATCAATCTTCACTATGACGTCACTTGGTTGACATTCACGGCATCCGAGGATCTTGTGAGATGACGCTGGCTGCTGAGAGCTTAGTATGAAGGGGAAAAAAAGACCGGCAGGAATGAAAGAGGCACTTTTTATCTCAACAGGCTCTCTCCGTACCGGCCGTCAAAAGTTATAAAGACCGACAGCACAGTTCCTGTCTTCACAATAAAAGTGCTGCTCCATCATGCCTGCTTTAACAAAATAAGAGCCTCAGAAAACTAATGCAGACAAGCTAGCAAGCTATGGAGTTAATTCCAGTGTATTTTTTGTAAAGGGTATAAAACGAGAATGGAAGCTGAACAAATAAGAAGCTCAAAACCAACCACTTTTATTTGGTATTGGAAAGAGAGGAGGATTTCTTTTCCCTCCACAATGTAAATTCAAAGTAATGGAACTTATCAGCACTAATGTGAATACTATCTGATTCCAATCAATGCAAGTTATCATAATAAGGTAATGCACCAATTTATATTCTTGTCTTCATGAAAGAAGGGAATCTTTACGTGTTAAACATGCTTGTGTTTTTATTAAACACCTTTAACATGTTAACAAAAAATCTATAATACATATATATATATATATATATATATATATATATATATATATATATATATATATATACTACGCAGTGTGAAAGGGGCAGTGACTTCCTGTTCAGTGTAAAGTAAGCAATGGTTTTGGTTATGTCGACAAACGCTGATGTTGACCTGAGTCTGTCAATATTAGCGTTCAGCTGTACACAGTATACCTGTATGTTGGGTCTTGATGTAGTTATCCATTGCACGTTTTCTTACGTAGGTACGAGCGGGAGGAGACGTTCATGGCGCTGAACCTTGGCGTGACGTCCTGCCAAAGCCTGGAGATCTCATTGGATCAGTTTGTTAGAGGCGAGGTCCTGGAGGGCAGCAACGCCTACTACTGTGAGAAATGCAAGGAAAAGGTCGGCATACACCCACTGTGCTTATGTCTTATTAGGCTTGGATGAGGTACTTAGTTTTCTCATACACAGAGGACCACGGTGAAGAGGACATGCATCAAATCTCTTCCCAGCGTTCTCTGCATCCACCTCATGCGCTTTGGCTTCGACTGGGAAAGCGGACGCTCCATCAAATATGACGAACAGATCCGGGTATGTGGAATTTCCGCGGTCACGTTCACTGGAGGGGATAAACCATAATGGATGTTTGATTCTTGCTTGTGGCCTGCAGTTCCCCTGGGTGCTAAACATGGAGCCGTACACCGTGTCCGGTATGGCGCGTCAAGACTGCAGCGGAGACGGCGGCGAGGGGCGAGGCGACGGTTCTTCTGGAGGGTCGCCCAGGAAGAAAGTCACTATTTCTGAGAACTACGAGCTGGTGGGCGTCGTGGTCCACAGCGGTCAGGCACACGCCGGCCACTACTACTCATTTATTAAAGATAGACGGTAGGAGGCACTACACTTCCTACTACATTTCCTTCTTTTGAGCTCGTATTTTCTTTGCCTGCTGTATGTTCTAAAGATACTGTTGCGTTGACCAGCTCTTCCTCCCAGGGATTTTAAGTTGCTGGTCACTCCCAAGTTATTTTTATGGCACATAAGCTCGAGTTTAAATTGATCACCAGGCTGTAGTTGGTATTTTGTGGTTTATTCTCAAAGCTTTGACAATAATGAGGCCAGCCTTGCATAACCCATCCAAATGCGTGGCTCTACCTGGTCTGCCTCTGCTTCCCCCTCCTCGTTCTCTCCTACCTCGTTGTTTTGTCTACCCTTTGCATTCCAAAAGCTTCAAGGCCTACACACAGTCAAACTTTTACTTTGCAGACTGAATTGGAAAAACACTAGCTGTTTCGTAGTATGACTATGGAAGTAAAGAAGTAACACTTAAATATGGATATATGTAAAAAATCTGGTTCCGTCAATACACAATTCAGCAAGAAAACAGCAAAAATGAAAATGAGAGCCAAAAGCTGAGCTGTTGGCTTTTTAATTAGGACTGTACAACTTTTTTACTTCCGATACAATATTGGAATCTTAAGTATTGGCCAATACCGATTTTGATATGATATCAGCATAATTCATAAATTACATTAGTTATTTTTTATGTTGTGTGAAAATTTTTGGAAAGGGCTGATCATGTAAAATTATGCAAATGTGGAACAATGGCAGGTATGAAAAACACAAATTTATTATTAACCGTCTGCAATGGACTTATGTTGTGTTTAGAGCGGCTGTTTGCAACTTGCTCAAAGTTTCTTTTGTTATTCAACCAAAAAAAATAGCAAGAGAGCATATATATTTTTAAAAGTCTATATTTTCCACAATTACTTATTATATTAAATAATAATTGCTTGTCGGCCTGAGGAATTTAATAACACGACAGAGATGGATGGACATGAAGACGACAGAAAAGATATCTCTGCCAAAAATCCAAACTTTGTGTAAATCATTTGACAAATAGGAGACATATTAGGAAGGTAACGAATAGCAGCTCACACATTCTTATACTTTCTGTAACATCCACGAGGAAATAATGTCAACCAGCTTGAATAATGTCTCAACTATAAGCCACTTGAAGAAGCCCACAATTTTTAATTTTTTGTATTGGCATTATTTTATGGTTCCTCACGAGGAAACATTACAATGGAATTAAATCTATAAGCTGTTAAAAAATTTAGTAAATGTCGAGTTATTGTGATGTAGAGAAATCCCATTTTTTACCAATTTTCACAGGATATTTCCCATATTTTGAAATGCAAATGTATTTTTTACATATATCCATATATTCAGCATTAGAAACACGTAATAAAGGTGTATTCAACAACATAATGAAGAGGGCCGCAGAAACAAGGTCTCAGGGGCCTGACTTTTAAAATTTGTTTAGAAAGTGCCTCCGCAGTTTATATTCCTTTGAAACATCGTTTACTTATTTACAAAGTAAACACATCAGCTTTAGCACTGCACTGTCAATAAATTAATTATGCCTTCGCTGCTCGTTTCCAGCGTGCGCAGCTCGACAAATAGTGAACAGCATGAAAAAAACACAAGCTAAGTTTTGTTGATGATTGATGTTCCTTCTTTTGAATTATTTTTCGTCCTCAGTTTTACTTCTTTATATGTCTTCTTTTATTTAGGTTTGTAAGACAGAAAAAATTAACTTAACAAAATTATAACGTCTATTGTGAATTTACATAATGTCCATTGTGTATGTTACATACATTTGTATGCACGTACAACACTTAAGACCTTCAGTATATCAGTATGTGGAATTAAATTATGGAATGGATTAAGCAAAGCAATCAAACAATGTACTAATATGATCCACTTCAAGAAACTCTTCAAACTTAAAGTGTTTACACAGTACAAAGAAGAAGAACCATGATAAACTGAATTTATTTCATCCATCTATTCTTTCATTCTCAAATAATCTTACTTATCTCATCATATGAAATATGACTTACTTCACCAATTATTATTTATTTATTTATTTATTTTTATTGTAATTACTTATGGAGTATTGTGAATAAATTGAGAACAGGAAGTGAACAAAAGTTTTAGCAACTGTTATGTAAAGGAAAAGGGGTAGGATTAAATAAGCTCTGTTTCTCCCTACTCCTTTTCGAACATGTTGAAAAGAGAAACTGGAAATTGTGATGTATCATGTTGTATGCTTGCATGTCCGAAATAAACTCAAACATAAATAAAATAGAAATTTTAGTGTTAAGACACACAGCAAACATTGCACACGTAGTTTAACACAATTAAACCTAAGGTGTAGCTTTATCCCCCTCTGTTAGTCAAATTTAGAGCTACATGTACTAGTTCTGATTGCCAGAGTTACACAGACAAAAAAACAACATGACCACGAATACAAAAGACTTCACAAAGTCAGCAATTTCAATAAATTCATTTTTTGTTGTCCAGTCGCTGTTAAAAGTCTGATTTTCGCGATGTATTTAAATTTTTTTTATTGTGACACACTGCAATCTAAGTAAGATTAAATATCTCAAATAAGGGTGATATTTGCTTATTTTCTGTCTGATAAGATAATTCTTCTCACTAAGCAGATTTTTTGTTAGTGTTTTACTTGTTTTAAGGGTTTTGGTCCTAAATGATCTCAGTAAGATATTACAGCTTGTTGCTGAGATTTGATGACCTACACTACCGTTCAAAAGTTTGGGGTCACCCAAACAATTTTGTGGAATAGCCTTCATTTCTAAGAACAAGAATAGACTGTCGAGTTTCAGATGAAAGTTCTCTTTTTCTGGCCATTTTGAGCGTTTGATTGACCCCACAAATGTGATGCTCCAGAAACTCAATCTGCTCAAAGGAAGGTCAGTTTTGTAGCTTCTGTAACGAGCTAAACTGTTTTCAGATGTGTGAACATGATTGCACAAGGGTTTTCTAATCATCAATTAGCCTTCTGAGCCAATGAGCAAACACATTGTACCATTAGAACACTGGAGTGATAGTTGCTGGAAATGGGCCTCAATACACCTATGTAGATATTGCACCAAAAACCAGACATTTGCAGCTAGAATAGTCATTTACCACATTAGCAATGTATAGAGTGTATTTCTTTAAAGTTAAGACTAGTTTAAAGTTATCTTCATTGAAAAGTACAGTGCTTTTCCTTCAAAAATAAGGACATTTCAATGTGACCCCAAACTTTTGAACGGTAGTGTGTATTGAGTCAAACATGCTTGTAACTAGAATATCAACTGTTGCAAAGCTGTGTCATCAACACTCACAAGTATAAAACTGCTTTTTTAAAGTAATTATTTCTTACTTCAAGCATGAAAAAATGTCAAGATAATGGCACTAGCATTTACTTAATTTAAGAATATTTTTCAACATATTGAGCAAAAAGGTCTCTTTTTTTATTGTTCTACCATGAAAAGTGCACTTGTTATTAGTGAGAATATACTTATTTTAAGGTATTTTTGGGTTCATTGAGGTTAGCTAATTTTACTTGTTTTGGAAAGTCTTGACAAGCCGAATTTTCTTGTTCTATTGGCAGATAATTTTGCGTAGTTCAAATAAAATACCCCTAATTTTTATATATTTTTTTGTTGTTTTTGAACACTGACTTTTTGCAGTGCACATGCTTTGCTGTTGCCCCCTGTGGGGTGGCAGGAGTACTGCGTACATGAGCAACCCTGTTTTGAGTAGTTTCATCAAGCCTATTTGAATGTTGTTCGGTGGGCCAAATTAAAAGCTTTGGGCTGCCAGTTAAGTAGGCCTTGTGTACAGTTTTTTTTACTATGCGGCCCTGGTGGAAAAACTGGACACCATTATTTGATTTTATTCTCTCTCTCTCCTTGTAGCGGCAACTCACGGGGACGCTGGTACAAGTTCAACGATAACGTGGTGGAGGAGTTTGACATGAACGATGAAACGCTAGAGTATGAATGCTTCGGGGGAGAATACCGACCCAAAGTTTATGACCAGTGTGAGCAATACACACACGCTCCTTTTATTTATTTTTTTAGCCATTCGTCACAGTCCACCCGATGCAAAGTCTTGATTTGCGTGAACTCTTTGTTCCTGTGCAGCCAACCCCTATCCTGATGTGAGGAGGCGGTACTGGAACGCCTACATGTTGTTTTATCAGAAGATCAGCGACCAAAACTCCCCTGTCCTGCCGAAAAAGAGCAGAGTTAGCATCATGAGGCAGGAGGCAGAGGACCTCACACTGTGAGTGAACACAACTGATAATAATAAAGAGCTATAAATCACGAGAGGTGCATTTATTAACTTTATTATTATCTACACTTTTAGGTCCGCCCCCTCCTCCCCTGACGTTTCGCCGCAGTCGTCTCCTCGCCCACCCAGGGCCAACAACGACCGCCTGACTCTGCTCACCCGCCTGGTCCGCAAAGGCGAGAAGAAGGGCCTGTTTGTGGAGAAGATGCCCGCCAGTATCTACCAGGTGACGTGACGTCCAGGTCCCCGCGAGGTGACGAGGCTACGACTATTGGGATGACCTCTCGTTTCCCCCCCCACCCCCGTGTAGATGGTGAGAGACGAGAATCTCAAGTTCATGAGGAACAGAGACGTCTACAACAGCGACTACTTCAACTTCACGCTCTCGCTGGCCTCCGTCAACGCAGTATGTCTTTATGTTTGTGTACAAAATGCATAATAAAGCCATGACTATATATTGCAATAACTTCAATTCACCAAATCTAAACAAATTCTGGTTTACCTCTTTGGTCTGGTATGCATAATTGGAATATCGAGGATAAATTCAGGAATGCAACTCCGAAAGAAATAGATTTTATTTAGAAAATAATAACACATGAAATTAAAGGGTTTTACTTTGCTTATCTTTGAATGTATATTTTAAATGTATTTTCTCCCATAGGGATCATTGTTTTCTCAACTGCAGAAAGCACCAGGCATCGTATTAGGGTGTTAAGCATTTATTAGGGAGAGCTAAAATGTAGGAGTAATATTACATTATATGATAATATATTATGATGATGTATTGAAAGTAATATTATATACATAAATATATATTTAAATACAATTAGTGATTTCCCCCCTCTAATTTAAATCGAGTTTAATACAATGTGATAGTAATTACAATTGTTTTTACTTTAATGAATACAAATAATTTGTCTCTTACTAATTAAACTGCCATTACTTTTATTTAAAAAAATAAAAGGTTAGAAGTATGACTTTTTTTTTTTAATACATAAAAAGTATATTTTTAATAGTTTTCCCTCACTAATAAAAACATTTATAACAGGGAACAAAATGACATTAAAATACAAATATTTTTTAAAATAATAAATACAAATACAATATTTTTTTATAATTCCCCCTTTTAATAAAACATTGTAACTCTTGCTTGGATCAAAACTAAATCACTCTATCTGTTATGGTAAAGTAATGTACTTACCAATTCTATTTGAGGTGAATTATTTTTCCCCCAAGTGGACCCAAACATTAATTGATGCTGTGTTTATTAGAAAGGAGGCCTCAATTATTTCTGGAAGCACTGTTTTATTTTCAATTGGAACCATTTTTTTGTTTGTTCCAGACTAAACTGAAGCATCCAGACTACCAGGCCATGGCCAAAGAAAGTCTGCAGCTTGCTGTCCATTTCCTCTTCCACACTTACCTGCACACCAAAAAGAAACTGCGGTCCGAACACACACACACACACACACACACACACACACAACATCAGTGTATTAGCATAAGTATCAATGTCATAAGTATCAATATCTGCTGTTTAAACACACAGAGTGGACACTGAGGAGTGGATGGCTACAGTGGAGGTGTTGCTGTCAAAGAGCAGCACAGCCTGCCAGTGGATGGTTCAGTACCTGGTTGGACCGGAGGGACGAGAGATAACCAGGTGGGAAGTTGAAAGATTGAAATGTGTTCATATTTAATAGCGCATACACAATTAATAATAGCAGCATACTGATTCTTGTCAAATTTAAGCATGTTGCTAATTTCATTAGCCTCACTCCATTAGCTTGTGTTGTCATTGTATGCTGCTAACTAGAGATGTCCGATAATGGCTTTTTTGCCGATATTCCGATATTGTCCAACTCTTAATTACCGATTCCGATATCAACCGATACCGATATATACAGTCGTGGAATTAACACATTATTATGCCTAATTTTGTTGTGATGCCCCGCTGGATGCATTAAACAATGTAACAAGGTTTTCCAAAATAAATCAACTCAAGTTATGGAAAAAAATGCCAACATGGCACTGCCATATTTATTATTGAAGTCACAAAGTGCATTATTTTTTTAAATATGCCTCAAAACAGCAGCTTGGAATTTGGGACATGCTCTCCCTGAGAGAGCATGAGGAGGTTGAGGTGGGCAGGGTTTTGGGGGGAAGGGGGCAGCGGGGGGTGTATATTGTAGCGTCCCGGAAAAGTTAGTGCTGCAAGGGGTTCTGGGTATTTGTTCTGTTGTTTTTATGTTGTGTTACGGTGCGGACGTTCTCCCGAAATGTGTTTGTCATTCTTGCTTGGTGTGGGTTCACAGTGTGGCGCATATTTGTAACAGTGTTAAAGTTGTTTATACGGACACCCTCAGTGTGACTTGTATGGCTGTTGACCAAGTATGCATTGCATTCACTTGTGTGTGTGAAAAGCCGTAGATATTATGTGACTGGGCCGGCATGCAAAGGCAGTGCCTTTAAGGTTTATTGGTGCTCTGTACTTCTCCCTACGTCCGTGTACACAGCAGCGTTTTAAAAAGTCATACATTTTACTTTTTGAAACCGATACCGATCATTTTGAAACTGATACCAATCATTTCCGATATTACATTTAAAAGCATTTATCGGCCGATAATATCGGCAGTCCGATATTATCGGACATCTCTACTGCTAACCCTAACACTGTGCAGTAGTGTAATCCATCATGATGATGATTAATATAGAATAAAAATCATTAATAAAACATATTTGTTGAATAATTATTAATACTATGATAATATTATTAACTGTTCAATTTTCCGCTACTTCGTAGGGTGTGCCTGTTGGAGTGCGGCATGAGGGAGATGAGGGTGGTGGTGGCCTCCATCTTAGAGAAGACCCTAGAGAGCGCGCTCCACTTCTCCGATCCCGGTCTGGACGGCCTGACCGACGCCCTGCTGTCCTTGCTGGACAAAGATGTTCCCGAGAACGTGAAAAACTGTGCGCAGTACTTCAGCCTCTTTAGTAGCTTCTCTCATAAGGTAACGCAGGCTAATGTGCATTCTGAGAAGCGTGACTATTCCCTGATTGAATGACTAAAAGATGCGCTGACCTGTAGGGCGGCGAAGCTTGCCAGCTGTTGTTGAAACACTCAGCCTATCGCCGGATGCTTCTGTTCCTTTTGGGGCCCAATCGCCAAAACAACCAGGTACACCTGTCTCCTAAGCTGCATTGTCCAGTTCTTTCTGTCTCCTCACCATGCGATGGAAACACAAAAACAGTAATGTTGTGGTCACGACAGAACCGGCGATGGAGTCCAGCCCAGGCTCGAGAGTTCCTCCACCTCCACAACTCGCTGGCGCTTATCACGCTGCACTCAGACCTCGACTCCCACCGGACGCACGGTGAGAGACGTTCACCACCAAGCTTTTTCGCCCGTGCAGGATTCTGTCCAGCTCATTCTGTTCCTCCTCGCCACAGCGCCGGAGGGCTTTAACCCGCGTGTCGGCAGCATCCCATCCTCCACGCCACTCCTGCCCCTCCACCCGGACATCCTGGCCTCCGTCTTCATGCCTGAGGGACAACCCTACCTTCTGGAGGTATGGCACCTTAACACTTTTTTAAAGATTTTATGAAGAATATTTGAGGTGAGTGTAGGTTAAATACATTTGTCTAATACAGGGGTCACCAACGCGGTGCCCGCGGGCACCAGGTAGCCCGTAAGGACCAGATGAGTAGCCCGCTGGCCTGTTCTAAAAATAACTCAAATAGCAGCACTTACCAGTGAGCTGCCTCTATTTTTTAAATTGTATTTATTTACTAGCAAGCTGGTCTTCGCTTTGCTCGACATTTTTAATTCTAAGAGAGACAAAACTCAAATAGAATTTGAAAATCCAAGAAAATATTTTAAAGACTTGGTCTTCACTAACTGACAAAGAAACAGATAACAGATTTGGTGTCCAGTTCAAAGTGTGACATGATTTATTTAAACATTTGAGAGTTGACTTTTATATTTTACATGAGTTATTTGTACAAACATGGTGCAAAGTAATTCATGATTTGTTAAAAAATGTTAGTGGCTAGCTAGTTAAAATGGGATATTGAGATTTCACAAGACTGTCTTAGAAGTGATCATTTGAAAATGTTCAATTTGAAAAATGTGCACTTAGAGAAAATATAAAAATAAAGTGTTGCATATTGATATTTATCTGTTTCTATATATATTTATTGTGAGAAATCATTAAGATGATCAGTGTTTCCACAATGATAAATATCATTAATTATTAATAATAACATAGAGTTAAAGGTAAATTGAGCAAATTGGCTATTTCTGGCAATTTATTTAAGTGTGTATCAAACTGGTAGCCCTTCGCATTAATCAGTACCCAAGAAGTAGCTCTTGGTTTCAAAAAGGTTGGTGACCCCTGGTCTAATACATGCAAAAGCATCAAGGTCTCAAGCATCATACGTTTACAGCAGGGGTGTCCAAAGTGCGGCCCGGGGGCCATTTGCGGCCCGCCACACATTCTGGAAATACTATTGTAAAAATAAAAAAGAACATTAAAAAAAGTGGAATGAGGTGAAATCTAAGGAGAAAAAGTTGCAATGTTGACACAAAAGCTGCCATGCAGGCTGTTTTTTTTTCTTTTGTCTTTCTTTATTTTTATTTTTTTGCCATTGCTCAAAAAATAATAATAATGACAAAAAATCCATGTTATAATGAATTATTTTCAGGGCTCCAATTACTTCAAATATTTCACTTTATACTGTTTTATGTGGTAAATATTGCATATATTGTGTAGTAGCCATATAAAAACATCAAAGTTTTCTTTGACAAAAGCGCATAAAACAAACAAAATAATTGTTCCAGCATAAAATCGACAGATATATCTGAAGTTGATCTCGTAACTTAAGTGTTGAAAGTAAAAGAAAAACCTAATAAAAATGTATCACTTTATGAGTGGGGCACCTTTTGGATCCCAAATATATTTAGTGATTTTTTTATTTATCTTTTCACTGTGATTACTCAAAAATATGAAAGAATTAAAATCAATGGTGTCCTGCATTATTGATCTTTTAGGGCTCTAATTACCAAATACTGCATATTTCAATTTTACTATAAAAAACTAAGTTGTTTTTGACAGAAAAGCCATAAAACATTTTTTTAAAATTTGTATTACTTTATATCAACTTGAAGTTGATATAGAGATTTACTGTAAGTGTTAAATAATTTAAAACAAATAATAATCTGACTTATTTTTAACATTTTAATGACTGAGACCCTTTATGGTCCCCTAAAGGTAAAATAAATAAAAAATCCATATATTTTGTTATGGTTTGAAAATGAAAAATATCAAAATGGCCCCCACATGCTTTAATTTTTCCGTGTGCGGCCCTCAGTGGAAAAAGTTTGGACACCCCTGATTTACAGTATGTCCGTCTACATGTAGACAGGACAGCTCTTGGTTTAAATTTAGCCTCTGGAACAGGCCATTGATATTTCTATGTTTTTTAAAAAACATTTTTTCAGGCTTTTTACTGATAATTTGTAACTCTTTTTAGGGTCTTAAATTTGATTGGTATTTTCTATCTAAAATTAAAATACATTGATTTTAGATAATTATGAGGTGATTTAGAATGGGAATGCTGAGATAGGCTCCAGCACCCCCCGCGACTCCATAAGGGACAAGTGGTAGAAAATGGATGGATGAATAAATAAAAATTGCAATTTTGATTTTTTTTTCCCCCACCCCTACTAGAGGGTCTTATTTCATGTCTCATAAAGTTGAAAAACTTATTTAAAATGTTGTCAACATTTTTTTTAAATTTTATCTATGAAAATATCTGAATTATACTTAATGATTCCTACTCCATGGAAATTCATTCATTCATCATGTCTGGAACCAATTAACAGCGATAAACAAGGAACGACTTTATATGCAAATTTATGATTGAATTAGGTCATTTTATTTTGCACCCAAAAAATAAATGACCGTATTTTTCCGACTATAAGTCGCTCCGGAGTATAAGTCGCACCGGCCGAAAATGCATAATAAAGAAGGAAAAAAACATATATAAGTCGCACTGGAGTATAAGTCGCATTTTTTGGGGAAATGTATTTGATAAAACCCAACACCAAGAATAGACATTTGAAAGGCAATTTAAAATAAATAAAGAATAGTGAACAACAGGCTGCATAAGTGTACGTTATATGACGTATAAATAACCAACTGAGAACGTGCCTGGTATGTTAACGTAACATATTATGGTAAGAGTCATTCAAATAACTATAACATATAGAACATGCTATACGTTTACCAAACAATCTGTCACTCCTAATCGCTAAATCCCATGAAATCTTATACGTCTAGTCTCTTACGTGAATGAGCTAAATAATATCATTTGATATTTTACGGTAATGTGTTAATAATTTCACACATAAGTGGCTCCTGAGTATAAGTCGCACCCCCGGCCAAACTATGACAAAAACTGCGACTTATAGTCCAAAAAATACGGTAATAAACAATTAATTTCCACTGAATTTATTTCATGCACAAAAAATACTGTATTTTTCGGATTATAAATCGCTCCAGAGTATAAATCGCACCGGCCGAAAATGCATAATAATGGAAAAAAAAAACATATATAAGTCGCACTGGAGTATAAGTCGCATTTTTGGGGGAAATTTATTTCATAAAATCCAACACCAAGAATAGACATTTGAAAGGCAATTTAAAATAAATAAAGAATAGTGATTGCTGTTTTCTGCTGCATATTTCACTACTTCCAGCTTGGAACCTGCAGTATATCATTTCCCTTTCGGTGCCATTTTTGTTCAGCCCTTCTCAGTTTTTATAAGTAACCGCCAATGTTGAAATGATCAATTTTCATAGGTACGGACGTAATAGCAGGTAGCATCTTTTTTTTCACAATGCACTTCTGCCATGACCCGCCCCCGCCAAATTTTTATTGGTTGACGCGTGTGTGTGTGTGACGATTGCTTGTATATGCCTAGTCTCTTACGTGAATGGGATAAATAATATTATTTGATATTTTACGGTAATGTGTTAATAATTTCACACATAAGTCGCACCAGAGTATAAGTCGCACCAAACTATGAAAAAAGCTGCGACTTATAATCCGAAAAATACGGTAAATCAAATTCAAATTGGATTTAAAAAGTTTCATATAAAGTGTGAGAAAAAAAATTGTAATGGAGGGGCCTTAAGATCAATAGTTGCTTAGGGCCAGGGACTAAGAAGTGGACCTCTTTCGATTTCAAATGTGATGTGGACAAGATGGGTTGATCAAAGCAGGTACTTTTTACCGTTAATAACACGGTGGACCAAGACTGGATGATTTTGGTAACCGACTTAGAGGGGTTCCGCTGTAATAGACAGACAGGATTCGAACATTTGCATTAGTCAATATGACTCAAACTAGCAAAAGGTTAAATAAATGCCTATTTTTATCCGTGTTTGCACCAAGATGGATCACTCATCAGCAGTGTAGTTTTCTAGTGTAGTCTTGCTAAATAGCCAACAAGGCTTTAAAATTATATATATATTTTTCAAATAATAAAACATTAGTGTGTACATGATTTATTCATTTAGAAATCTCCTTTTCCTGTGTTGCCCTCCAGGTGATGTTCGCCATGCGAGAGTTGTCCGGCCCCTTGACCCTGCTCATCAGCATGGTGACGTACTGCTCCTACTGCAACGAGCCTTTCTCCCTGGGAGTGCTGCAGCTCCTCAAGGTGACCTATCAGGACCTCGTCAAGACCCCCTCTCGTGTTTGTCTCCGCTTTGAACACTCGATGTGCGCCTCTTGCAGACGCAGCTGGAGACGGCGCCGCCTCACGAGTTGAAGAACGTCTTTCAGATGCTGCAGGAGATCCTGGTGAGTCATGAGGCGACCTTAATACAGACACTTGTCACTGATTGGCTATGCTAATTAGTGTTAATTGGTCTACTTCAGGTTGTGGAGGACCCACTACAGTCCCAAAGACTCAAATACGCCTTTGAATCAGAGAAAGGCCTACTGGGTAAGTCACCGATTTACTCACAGAAGGCTAACAATAGGGAAATAAGTATTTGAACCCCTGCTGGATTTGTAAGTTACTCAACAGTCCTGAATGTTTATTGTAACAGAGAGAGAAAAATATAACCGTTTCGGGTGCAGAGGGATAGGGGAAAGGTAAGACAACAATGCCACGTTATGCCTTTTACATTGCCCTACATTTATTTTTAGCTGTTTTCTAAATTTGAACACATTTTAAATTATACATTTTATATCTGCATTCTTAAGTTACAGACACGCTTATTTATAGAGATGTCCGATAATGGCTTTTTTGCCGATATCCGATATTCCAATATTGTCCAACTCTTAATTACCGATTCCGATATCAACCGATACCGATATATACAGTCGTGGAATTAACACATTATTATGCCTAATTTTGTTGTGATGCCCCGCTGGATGCATTAAACAATGTAACAAGGTTTTCCAAAATAAATCAACTCACGTTATGGAAAAAAATGCCAACATGGCACTGCCATATTTATTATTGAAGTCACAAAGTGCATTATTTTTTTTAACATGCCTCAAAACAGCAGCTTGGAATTTGGGACATGCTCTCCCTGAGAGAGCATGAGGCGGTTGAGGTGGGGTGGGGGGGAGGGTGTATATTGTAGTGTCCCAGAAGAGTTAGTGCTGCAAGGGGTTCTGGGTATTTGTTCTGTTGTGTTTATGTTGTGTTACGGTGCGGATGTTCTCCCGAAATGTGTTTGTCATTCTTGTTTGGTGTGGGTTCACAGTGTGGCGCATATTTGTAACAGTGTTAAAGTTGTTTATACGGCCGCCCTCAGCATGACCTGTATGGCTGTTGACCAAGTATGCCTTGCATTCACTTATGTGTGTTATGTGATTTGTATAGAGGAAAAGCGGATGTGACGACAGGGTTGTAGAGGATGCTAAAGGCAGTGCCTTTAAGGCACGCCCCCAATATTGTTGTCCGGGTGGAAATCGGGAGAAATTCGGGAGAATGGTTGCCCCGGGAGATTTTCGGGAGGGGCACTGAAATTCGGGAGTCTCCCGGGAAAATCGGTATGCCCTACGTGCATGTTTTACCGGATATGTACCGCCCTGTACAGAGACGTTTTAAAAAATCATTATTTTTACTTTTTGAAACCGATACCAATGATTTCCGATATTACATTTTAAAGCATTTATCGCACATCTCTAGTTGCGACGGTCGTTTATATCAAACTGACACTAAATCTTGTGTGACTTTTGAGGAGGAAATATCGTTGTAACAAACTTTTATGTGGTGTTGCTTCCTTATTTGTGATTACCGTATTTCCTTGAATTGGCGCAGGGAATATAGTATTCGCACGTCTAGAATTACAGCCGGGTCAAACTCGTTTCTCAAAATAATTAACGCATGCTTGGCCTTATCGCCGGTTCATTATTAACGCCGGATCAAATTCGTTTTGCAAAATATTAATTTTATTATCGCATGTCTATAATTTTCGCCGGGTCAAACTCGTTTCGCAAAATATTTAGCATATGGCTAGAACTTCTGCCGGGTCAAATTAGTTACGTCACGAGTGACGCTTTACCTGTCCTCATTTTCAAAATGGAGGAAGCTGATTTCAGTAGTTTGCAATCGCACAAAGGAAAAAACATAAAGAGCTATTCAGTAGGATTTAAGGTCCAAGCTATTGAATACCGGTACAGTATGCTAAAGAGAACAGTAAGTAGCTATGTTTTATTAATATACCGTATCTGCGTGTGTCAAATACTGTATAAGTCATTAAATGACTCCCGCCTCCTGGTGGTAGAGGGCGCTACCGCGCTAGTGATCCTTCTTGCGACTTCCGGTACTGCAGAAGAAGTGACTACACGCAGCAAGAGATTTTTTTTTTTAACATGGAGGATTACATACCGGTATCTAAAATAAAACAGTTTTCTAAACTGGACTTTCAGTCGAAGCAGGAGGTAATAATTAAAGGAATATCTCCATCGAGACAGAGAGACTTTTAAAACTGAAGAAAGAAAATAAGGAAGACTTCTATAAACAAGTTATCGATGCTTTTGGTCAGAAGGAGCTGCAAATGGACTCCATTTATAAGTACAGGTAAGACCATAATAACGTTTTTTTTATTAAATGTGCTTTTCATGATGGTATGCTTACATCACACTCAAAGCGCACGCCTAAATTTACCGCATTCCTTTTGGTAAACGCCGGAGTGAGAAGAGGTTTTTAAATAATTACCGCATGCACGGCCATCCTGCCGGCTTCGGGTAAACACCGAAGTGACAGGAGGTTTTAAATTAATTAGCGCCCCTGCGGCTATTCAAGGAAATACGGTATTAGATCCGACCCGTGTCTTTTTTTTTTAATGCGTAGCAGCTGTGCCTTCATAATGACGACGGTCAGTGGGATTAAAAAAAAAATTGATCGCTGTAGCATTTGTCCAGAATCTGAACAGTCCTCCTGGACCGACCCAATTGGGAAATGGTACTAAAAAAATAGACATCACTATTCACCACCGCTGTCAACTGCTCAAATATGACCATGGAAGAAGAAACAAGAACTTCTTGTCTCCTCAGCTTTGATGCACCAGAGCAACAACGTGGACAGCAGGCGGTGCTATCAGTGCGTCAAGTTCCTGGTCACGCTGGCCCAGAAGTAAGTAGCAGCAACAGCCATCCCCTCTTTGCTCTTGAAGCACCAACAAGACAAAGCTCTTGTGTCCCTCCAGGTGTCCTCCTGCCAAGGACTACTTCAAGGACCTGTCGGGTCACTGGAGCTGGGCGGTGCAGTGGCTCCAGAAGAAGGCAAGATGTTTTAAGAACATTCATTCATTCACCCTGCGTGTTGACCCCGTTTTCTGTCTTCTGCCTTCAGATGACAGAACACTACTGGACCCCTCAGAGTAACGTGTCCAATGAGACGTCGACCAATAAGAGCTTCCAGCGCACTATTTCGGCACAGGTTTGTGCATTGAAACACTACACGTCTTTCATTGTAACGAGTGTCCCTGAGCTTTATTGCCGTACTTTTTATTTTTTGCTATCACCTTCATAAAAATACTTGTGTGTGTGAAGGACACGCTGGCCTACGCCACAGCCTTGTTGAACGAGAAGGAGCAGTCAGGCAGCAGCAACGGCTCAGACGGAAGCCCCGCCAACGAGAACGCAGACCGCAGCCTGCGACAGGTGACACACCGACCACACCTGTGACACACTGCTGCATCGTGTCCCACACACTGAATTAATTACACATTGAATTATACTGCTGGAATCAAGTTGATATATTATAACTAGGATCATTTACCGTATTTTTTGGACTATAAGTCGCAGTTTTTTTCATAGTTTGGCCGGGGGTGCGACTTATACTCAGAAGCGACTTGTGTGTGAAATTATTAACACATTACCGTAAAATATCAAATAATATTATTTAGCTCATTCACGTAAGAGACTAGACGTATAAGATTTCATGGGATTTAGCGATTAGGAGTGACAGATTGTTTGGTAAACGTATAGCATGTTCTATATGTTATAGTTATTTGAATGACTCTTACCATAATATGTTACGTTAACATACCAGGCACGTTCTCAGTTAGTTATTTATGAGTCATATAACGTACACTTATTCAGCCTGTTGTTCACTATTCTTTATTTATTTTAAATTGGCTTTCAAATGTCTATTCTTGGTGTTGGGTTTTATCAAATAAATTTCCCCCAAAAAATGTGACTTATACTCCAGTGCGACTTATATATGTTCTTTCCCTTCTTTATTATGCATTTTCGGCCGGTGCGACTTATACTCCGGAGCGACTTATAGTCCGAAAAATACGGTACCCACAAAAAGTCCACATTTGAAAATAAAGGGCTTTTTTTTTAAAATGTTTTTTTACGATCGTGACCTTACAAAAAGGCATAATCAATAATAAACAACAGAAGTCCCAATTTTTTTAAGAAAAAAAAGGCAAAAGTTGATCAATCATATGACAAAGTAAACTGTTATTATAGTGGTAAATTTGTCATCTTAAAAGAAAAAAGTTTACATTTTGCAAGAAAAGTAAATTTTTCATTACAAAAAAGTTGTGATGTTACAATAAAAGAGCTGATCGTTTGACAAAATCAGCAGTATGACAAAAGTCATGATTTAATGAGTAAAAATGTGTTTCAAGAAAGTCGTAAACTTTCGAGAGAAAGTCGTACGATTAAGAGACACTGTCGTATTTAAATTGTAAACTTAAGCAATGCAATTATAATTTAGATTTTACTCAATACAAGATAGGGAGCAAAAAAGTATGATTTGACTTAGACTTACGAATCAAATTAGGGTTTTTTTTTCAAGAAAAGGTGAACATTTGGTAAAAGTACGGCAAAAGTATTGATCTCACGACAAAAGCGGTCGTCGTACATTTAAAGGGGTGACCGTACGACAAAAGTGGTTGCCGTACGTTAAAAGTGATGTTCTTGCAACAATAGCTGTGTTTACGACAAAAGTGATGATTTCACAACCAAATTGGTTATTGTTCGTTAAAAGTTGTGTACTTATGACAAAAGTTGTGTTTTTACGACAAGTGATGATCTTAACAAAAGCGGTTGTCTTACATTTAAGGAGGTGACCTCACGTCAAAAGCGGTTGTTGTACGTTAAAAGGGATGATCTTACAACAAAAGTGGTATTATGGCAAAGCTGTGTTCTTATGACCAAAGGGATGATCTTACGACAAAAGTTGTGTTCTTACGACAAAAGTGATGATCTCACAACAAAATTGGTTATCGTATGTTAAAAGCTATGTTCTTAAGACAAAGACAATGTTCTTACAAGAAAAGCTGTGTTCTTACGACAAAAGTGATGATCTCACAACAAAATTAGTTATTGTATGTTAAAAGTTGTTATTACGACAAAAGTGATGCTTTTATGACAAAAGCTGTGTTCTTACGACCAAAGTGATCAAATTTCGATCAACAACAAAATAAGTTATTGTATGGTAAACGTTGTTATTACGACTAAAGTGATGTTTTTACGACAAAAGCTGTGTTCTTACGACAAAAGTGATGATCTCACAACAAAATTAGTTATTGTATGTTAAAAGTTATTACGACAAAAGTGATGCTTTTACGACAAAAGTGATGCTTTTACGACAAAAGCTGTGTTTTTACGACCAAAGTGATCAACTTTCGATCAACAACAAAATTAGTTATTGTATGTTAAAAGTTATTATTATGACAAAAGTGATGTTTTTACGACAAAAGTTGTCTTCAAAAGTGTTGATTTCCCAACAAAATCGGTTATCTTATGTTTAAAGTTGTTTTACGACAAAAGCGATGTTCTTACGACAAAAGTGATGATCTCACGACAAAAGCTGTGTTCTTACAACAAAAGTGATGAGTTCACAAAAAAATTGGTTACCGTATGTTAAAAGTTGTTTTTACGACAAAAGCGATGTTCTTACAACAAAAGTGATGATCGTACAACAAAATTAGTTATCGCGTGTTAAAAGTTCTGTTATTACGACAAAAGCTGGGTTCTTACGACCAAAGTGATGACCTTACAACAGAAGTTGTGTTCTTACGACCAAAGTGATGATCTCACAACAAAATCAGTTATCGTATGTTAAAAGTTGTGTTATTAAGACAAAAGTGAAGATCTTACGACAAAAGTGATGATCTTACAACAAAATTAGTTATCGTGTGTTAAAAGTTGTTGTTACGACAAAAGTGATGTTCTCATGACAAAAGTTGTGTTCTTACGACAAAAGTGATGATCTCACAACAAAATTGGTTATCGTATGTTAAAAGCTGTGTTCTTATGACAAAAACGATATTCTTACAACAAAAGCTGTGTTCTTATGACAAAAACGATATTCTTACAACAAAAGCTGTGTTCTTACGACAAAAGTGATGATCTCACAACAAAATTGGTTATCGTATGTTAAAAGTTCTGTTCTTACGACAAACGTGATGATCTTACGGCAAAATTAGTTATCGTATGTTAAAAGTTGTGTCATTACGACAAAAGCTGTGTTCTTACGACCAAAGTGAAGATCTTAAACAAACAAAAGTTGTGTTCTTACGACCAAAGTGATGATCTCACAACAAAATTGGTTATCGTATGTTAAAAGTTCTGTTCTTACGACAAACGTGATGATCTTACGGCAAAATTAGTTATCGTATGTTAAAAGTTGTGTCATTACGACAAAAGCTGTGTTCTTACGACCAAAGTGATGATCTTAAACAAACAAAACTTGTGTTCTTACGACCAAAGTGATGATCTCACAACAAAATTGGTTATCGTATGTTAAAAATTCTGTTCTTACGACAAACGTGATGATCTTACGACAAAATTAGTTATCGTATGTTAAAAGTTGTGTCATTACGACAAAGGCTGTGTTCTTACGACCAAAGTGATGATCTTAAACAAACAAAAGTTGTGTTCTTACGACCAAAGTGATGATCTTACGACAAAAGTTGTCTTTTTACGACAAAAGTTGTCTTGTTACGACAAAAGTGATGATCTCACAACAAAATCGGTTGTCGTATGTTAAAAGTTGTGTTATTAAGACAAAAGTGATGATTTCACAAAAAATTGGTTATCGTATGTTAAAAGTTGTTTTTACGACAAAAGCGATGTTCTTATGACAATAGTAATGATCTTAACAACAAAATTAGTTATCGTATGTTAAAAGTTATTACAAAAAAAGTGATGTTTTTACGACAAAAGCTGTGTTTTTACGACAAAAGTGATGATCTTACAACAAAATTAGTTATCGTATGTTAAAAGTTGTGTTATTACGACAAAAGCTGTGTTCTTACGACAAAAGTGATGATCTTACAACAAAATTAGTTATCATATGTTAAAAGTTGTGTTATTACGACAAAAGCTGTGTTCTTACGACCAAAGTGATGATCTTACAAGAAAAGTTGTGTTCTTACGACCAAGTGTTGATCTTACGACAAAAGTTGTCTTCTTACGACAAAAGTGATGATCTCACAACAAAATCGGTTATTGTATGTTAAAAGTTATTAAGACAAAAGGGATGATCTTACGACAAAAGCTATGTTCTTACAACAGAAGTGATGATTTCACAAAACAATTGGTTATCGTATGTTAAAAGTTGATTTTACGACAAAAGCGATGTTCTTACGACAAAAGCTGTGTTCTTACAACAAAAGTAGTTATCACGTGTTAAAAGTTCTGTTATTACGACAAAAGCTGTGTTCATACGACCAAAGTGATGATTTTACAACAAAAGTTGTGTTCTTACGACCAAAGTGATGATCTTTCGACAAAAGTTGTCTTTTTACGACAAAAGTTGTCTTCTAACGACAAAAGTGATGATCTCACAACAAAAACTGTGTTCTTACAACAAAAGTGATGAGTTCACAAAAAAATTGGTTATCGTATGTTAAAAGTTGTTATTACGACAAAAGTGATGTTCTTACGACAAAAGCTGTGTTCTTACAACAAAAGTGATGATTTTACAACAAAATTAGTTATCGTATGTTAAAAGTTATTACGACAAAAGTGATGTTCTTACGACAAAAGCTGTGTTCTTACAACAAAAGTGATGATCTTATAACAAAATTAGTTATTGTGTGTTAAAAGTTATTACGACAAAAGTGATGTTCTTACGACAAAAGCTGTGTTCTTACAAAAAAAGTAGTTATCGCGTGTTAAAAGTTCTGTTATTACGACAAAAGCTGTGTTCTTACGACCAAAGTGATGACCTTACAACAAAAGTTGTGTTCTTACGACCAAAGTGATGATCTTTCGACAAAAGTTGTCTTTTTACGACAAAAGTTGTCTTCTAACGACAAAAGTGATGATCTCACAACAAGAGCTGTGTTCTTACAACAAAAGTGATGAGTTCACAAAAAAATTGGTTATCGTATGTTAAAAGTTATTACGACAAAAGTGATGTTCTTACGACAAAAGCTGTGTTCTTACAACAAAAGTGATGATTTTACAACAAAATTAGTTATCGTATGTTAAAAGTTATTACGACAAAAGTGATGTTCTTACGACGAAAGCTGTGTTCTTACAACAAAAGTGATGATCTTACAACAAAATTAGTTATCGTATGTTAAAAGTTGTTATTACGACAAAAGTGATGTTCTTACGACAAAAGCTGTGTTCTTACAACAAAAGTGACGATCTTACAACAAAATTAGTTATCGTATGTTAAAAGTTGTTATTACAAAAAAAGTGATGTTCTTACGACAAAAGCTGTGTTCTTACGACAAAAGTGATGATTTCACAAAAAAATTGGTTATCGTATGTTGAAAGTTGTTTTTACGACAAAAGCGATGTTCTCACGACCAAAGTGATGATCTTACGAGAAAGCTGTGTTTTTACGACAAAGTTGATGATTTCACAACAAAATTGGTTATCATATGTTAAAAGTTGTGTTTTTACCACAAAAGCTGTGTTTATACGACAAAAGTGATGTTCTTACAATAAAAGTGATGATTTCACAACAAAACTGGATATTGTATGTAAAAGTTGTGTTCTCACGATAAAAGTGATGATCTTACGACAAAAGTTGTTTTCTTACGACCAAAGTGATGATCTTACAACAAAAGCTGTGTTCTGATAGTAAAAGTGATGATTTTACAACATAAGTATGTTGAAAGTGGTAATCTTACGACAAAAGCCAGAATATGTTTAGTTCCTTGAGAAGTCGTATTTAAATTGTAAATCTACAAAAAAATGCATTTGAATTAGAATTTTAGGCAACACAAGATTAGGATAAAAAAAAGTGGTCTTCTTAAAGTTTTTTAGTATTTACTTTCTTATCTGCCAGGGCTCTGAGTCTCCCATGATGCTCGGCGACTCCAAGAGCGACCTTGAGGACGTGGACCCTTAAGACTTGTCACCCGGGTGCTGAGCGAGCCCTTGGGAGAGGCGGCGGCGAGGAGGCGGAGCTCCACGCAGCCAAAACCAAAATGTCCAAAACAAAAAGGGCTGCGCTCTGATTGGCCCGCTTTTGTATATTGGAAGGAGCCGATCGGAACCCTTGACTCGGACGACAGAGGATAGGAAAACAAATCAACAATTACTTCCACGTTTTGAGAGGCGCCGCGACGAAGACGATGAATTAATTATAAAAAAAAAGCGCTTTGGATTCAAAAGGAGGAAGCGCCGCAACTTCCTCACTTCATACTTCATACTTTTTAGCCATCAGGTGGCGAGGGGGGCGGGGCCTTTGCGTTTTTTACCATCGTTTTGTTTGTTGCACACTCTTGCCGACCGGAGGACACGTTGTAAACAATGTAAGATATCCTTTTAATTCAGATAGCTTCTCCACAGGAACACACACACACGCACGCACGCACACACACACACACACACACACACACACACACACTCGAGCACTTGGGAGTTTGCACTTTACAGTCCGCTTCAGTCCTTTTTGTTCAACGTGCGCTTCGCCTTCGTTCTGCTGTTTTTAACACGGCCACTCATCTCTGCGTGCCACACAGACGTCCGGCTCCGCGATTCGCTCGCCGCTTTTTAACGCTTTTTTTTAAATTTCCTGCTGCCGCCATCTTGGACTGGAGTGCGTCGAGCCTTATGCAAGAAGCGGGGAGGGTTTTATTTGTATGTGCCAAGGTCAAACACACACAGGAGACACTATAATTGCAAGATGATAAATTAAACGCACGCACACACACACACACACACAGACCTCTGCGCCACCGCCTGCTTTTATTTGCCTTTTTTTTTTGCTTGCCGTCTGACACACACACACACACACACACACACACACACACACACAGGGCAGATGTAGCCAAGGCGTTAACACATGTAGCCCAGTTATCGGGAGTTCCCAAGTGCCTTACTCTCCCGATAACAACACCCTCCTCGTTGCAGTGTGTGTGTGTGTGTGTGTGTGTGTGTGTTAGCTTAGCATGTCTCAGCTTTAACAGGTCAATGTTTACAAACAGCGAGGACCTAGGAAGCAATTATGTGCTTTTTTTGTTGTTTTTTTTCTCCGATGACACACGCATCCCTCTATTACGCTCTCTTGCGTAATAGAGGGAGATATTTAAAAAAAAACAACTAAACAAAATGACCCCCCGAGTGCTGTCTCCCCCCACCCTGCCGTGTCTGAGCACTTCCTGTCATGTGTTCTCAAGTACAAACCCACCGAGTCGTCATCGCTTCCGTCGCCATGTAAAAATAGTAAAAGAAAAAGGAAAAATTTAAAAAAATTGTTTGTTTTTTTGGTTTGTTTTTTAAATATCGGGGAGGGTATGGTAAGGATGAGGGGGATCCGTGTGGGTTTTACCGTCAGTCTTCTGCCATCACAGGTTTTTTTTGTTTTTGTTTTTTTTCTGTCTCGCATGTTAAAAAGTCCACTTTTAATTTGTACAACAGACAGTTTGAATATGGGGAGATTTGATATAAAATAAACTGGAATGCACAACTTTTTGTAAATACTGCCTTTTATTGTCAGTGTGTGCAAGTGTGTTGCTTATATTGTTGGACGTCACATTTCTTTGACGGTCGACGGGGACAATTACTCATTTAAAAAATATTTCAAATGTGTTTAGCATTTGTTTCAAAAAAAAAAAAATGTTTTAAATGTATTTAGAGTTTATATTTATTTTTTAATTATAGAGAAAGGGCAGTGTGGCTGTAGCTCAACTTATATTTTAAGTAAAAGTACATTGTTCTATTTTTTTAGAACCTTACTCAAAAATATTTTATTACTCTCATTCAAAATAAGACAAGTAAAAAAA
This sequence comes from Entelurus aequoreus, assembly GCF_033978785.1. Classification (NCBI taxonomy): domain Eukaryota; kingdom Metazoa; phylum Chordata; class Actinopteri; order Syngnathiformes; family Syngnathidae; genus Entelurus; species Entelurus aequoreus. Next base: position 13,371,792 of record NC_084757.1, on the reverse strand, counting down.
TATGTATTTATGTATATAGATAAATACTTTATATATGTATATATACATATATACACACTATGTATATATTTACTATCATATACAATAATGATATATACATACATTCATAAAAGACAGTAAAAATATACAAAACCTAAAACCAGTGAAGTTGGCACGTTGTGTAAATGGTAAATAAAAACAGAATACAATAATTTGCAAATCCTTTTCAACTTATATTCAATTGAATAGACTGCAAAGACAAGATATTTAATGTTCCAACTGAGAAACTTGTTTTTTTTGGGGGGAAAATAATCATTAACTTTGAATTTAATGGCTGCAACAAATTGCAAAAAAGTTGGCACAGGGGCATTTTTACCACTGTGTTACATGGCCTTTCCGTTTAACAACACTCAG
>NC_084757.1:13341399-13366399 GCF_033978785.1 Entelurus aequoreus | reverse complement strand
ATTTTTGTATTTTTGTTGACTCAAAAAAAAATTATAAATACAATTTTTATTTTTTTTAAAATGCTGAAATACTTTTTCCAGTGGGTCCATCTTGCTGACTCAATATGAGTCCCAAAAAGACGTCAGACCAGCGTGAAAACAAACAAAAACTATTTGTGAGACGTACTTTAATTGCACTTAAAAATATCAAAGACAAAGCAGGATTCGTACCACAGCAAGTTTTAAATTGCGCTAAGACTGAACTTTTCTGGAAAAATATGCCAGAGCAGACTTGTTTCACTTTAATGAAAATCCTGAAAAAAAGCTGCAAAATCAAAAAATGTTATGTTTTTATTTTTATTTTACTTTACTCATTCATCATATATATTTTTGTATTTTTTTGACTCAAAAAAAAAAATTGTAATTACATTTTTTTTTTTTTTTCAAAAGGCTGAAATACTTTTTTCAGTGGGTCCATCTTGCTGACTCAATAAGAACCCAAAAAGACGACAGACCAGCGTGAAAACAAACAAAAACAATTTGTGAGACGTACTTTAATTGCACTTAAAAATATCAAACACAGAGCAGGATTCGTACTACAGCAAGTTTTAAATTGTGCTAAAACTGAACTTTTCTGGAAAAATATGCCAGAGCAGACTTGTTTCACTTTAATGAAAATCCTGAAAAAAAGCTGCGAAATAAAAAAATTTAAGTTTTATTTTATTTTATTTTACTTTACTCATTCATCATATATATTTTTGTTGACTCAAAAAATAATAATTATAAACACAATTTTTTTTTTTTTAAATGCTGAAATACGTTTTTCAGTGGGTCCATCTTGCTGACTCAATATGAGTCCCAAAAAGACGACAGACCAGAGTGAAAAAAACAAACAAACAAAAATATTTGTGAGACGTACTTTAATTGCACTTAAAAATATCAAAGACAAAGCAGGATTCGTACCACAGCAAGTTTTAAATTGCGCTCAGACTAAGCTTTTCTGGAAAAAATGCCAGAGCAGACTTGTTTCACTTTAATAAAAATCCTGAAAAAAAAGCTGCAAAATAAAAAATGGTTTATTTTATTTTACTTTACTCATTCCTCGTATATATTTTTGTATTTTTGTTGACTCAAAAAAAAATTATAAATACAATTTTAATTTTTTTTAAATGCTGAAATACTTTTTTCAGTGTGTCTATCTTGCTGACTCAATATGAGTCCCAAAAAGACGACAGACCAGCATGAAAACAAACAAACAAAAAATATTTGTGAGACGTACTTTAATTGCACTTAAAAATATCAAAGGCAAAGCAGGATTCGTACTACAGCAAGTTTTAAATTGCGCTCAGACTGAACTTTTCTGGAAAAAGATGCCAGAGCAGACTTGTTTCACTTTAATGAAAATCCTGAAAAAAAAGCTGCAAAATAAAAATAATTTTTTTTTAAATCTTATTTTACTTTACTCATTCATCATATATATTTTTGTATTTTTGTTGACTCAAAAAAAAAATTATAAATACTTTTTTTTTTTTAAATGCTGAAATACTTTTTTCAGTGGGTCCATCTTGCTGACTCAATATGAGTCCCAAAAAGACGACAGACCAGAGTGAAAAAAACAAACAAACAAACAAAAATATTTGTGAGACGTACTTTAATTGCACTTAAAAATATCAAAGACAAAGCAGGATTCGTACCACAGCAAGTTTTAAATTGCGCTCAGACTAAACTTTTCTGGAAAAATATGCCAGAGCAGACTTGTTTCACTTTAATGAAAATCCTGAAAAAAAAGCTGCAAAATAAAAAAATTGTTTATTTTATTTTACTTTACTCATTCCTCATATATATTTTTGTATTTTTGTTGACTCAAAAAAAAAATTATAAATACAATTTTAATTTTTTTAAAATGCTGAAATACTTTTTTCAGTGTGTCTATCTTGCTGACTCAATATGAGTCCCAAAAAGACGACAGACCAGCGTGAAAACAAACAAACAAAAAATATTTGTGAGACGTACTTTAATTGCACTTAAAAATATCAAAGGCAAAGCAGGATTCGTACTACAGCAAGTTTTAAATTGCGCTCAGACTGAACTTTTCTGGAAAAATATGCCAGAGCAGACTTGTTTCACTTTAATGAAAATCCTGAAAAAAAAGCTGCAAAATAAAAAAATTGTTTATTTTATTTTACTTTACTCATTCCTCATATATATTTTTGTATTTTTGTTGACTCAAAAAAAAAATTATAAATACAATTTTTATTTTTTTTAAATGCTGAAATACTTTTTTCAGTGTGTCTATCTTGCTGACTCAATATGAGTCCCAAAAAGACGACAGACCAGCGTGAAAACAAACAAACAAAAAATATTTGTGAGACGTACTTTAATTGCACTTAAAAATATCAAAGGCAAAGCAGGATTCGTACTACAGCAAGTTTTAAATTGCGCTCAGACTGAACTTTTCTGGAAAAAGATGCCAGAGCAGACTTGTTTCACTTTAATGAAAATCCTGAAAAAAAGCTGCGAAATAAAAAAATTAAAGTTTTATTTTATTTTATTTTACTTTACTCATTCATCATATACATTTTTGTTGACTCGAAAAAAAATAATTATAAACACAATTTTTTTTTTTTTAAATGCTGAAATACTTTTTTCAGTGGGTCCATCTTGCTGACTCAATATGAGTCCCAAAAAGACGACAGACCAGAGTGAAAAAAACAAACAAACAAAAATATTTGTGAGACGTACTTTAATTGCACTTAAAAATATCAAAGACAAAGCAGGATTCGTACCACAGCAAGTTTTAAATTGCGCTAAGACTGAACTTTTCTGGAAAAATATGCCAGAGCAGACTTGTTTCACTTTAATGAAAATCCTGAAAAAAAAGCTGCAAAATAAAAAAATATTTTATTTTTATTTTATTTTACTTTACTCATTCATCATATATATTTTTGTATTTTTGTTGACTCAAAAAAAAAATTATAAATACAATTTTTTTTTTTTTAAATGCTGAAATACTTTTTTCAGTGGGTCCATCTTGCTGACTCAATATGAGTCCCAAAAAGACGACAGACCAGCGTGACAGCAAACTAACAAACAAAAATATTTGTGAGACGTACTTTAATTGCACTTACAAATATCAAAGACAAAGCAGGATTCGTACCACAGCAAGTTTTAAATTGCGCTAAGACTGAACTTTTCTGGAAAAAGATGCCAGAGCAGACTTGTTTCACTTCGATGAAAATCCTGAAGAAAAAAAGCTGCGAAATCCCCCCCCAAAAAATGTTTTAATTTTATTTTACTTTACTCATTCATCATTTATTTTTTGTTGACTCCAAAAAAAAATTATAAATACATTTCTTTTTTTTCTTCTTAAATGCTCAAATACTTTTTTCGACAATTGCTTTCAACACAACAGGGCGCAAGAAAAGAATCTAAGTCCCGCCTCCTGATGCTAATTGTAGCGCTAAAGGCGGAAAAAAATTGCCAGTGTAAAAAAGAGGCTAAAGTTCAAACAGGAAGTGGTGGGCGTCGTCAAGGCAACAAAGTGTGAGTCCTGAAGGAGGTCCCGGTGGAAGGCACACGGAATGAAAACCAAAATTGGAAGTTAGCTCGCGAGCGTGCGGCGTTCGAACAGTTAAGGCACCGAGTGCAACATGTCCACCGGGGGGCGACGGTCGAGCCGCTCGCCGTGCTCTTGGATCTTCATCACAGTGTCGTACGACGGGGGCGGGTCCATTGTCCAGTGGGGCGGTGTCGCCGGTAAGGCCGGTTCGGGGTCCTGCGTGTCGCCGACGGAGTCCGTCGACATTTCCCGACGAATTCGGTCCAACCTCCTGAAGGTGAAAACGGGAAGACTTTATTGTGCATTTTACAACATTTTGACACTTTGTCGTCTACCACCATGCTTGACGGTAGGAATGGTGTTCCTGGGATTAAAGGCCTCACCTTTCTTCCTCCAAACATATTGCTGGGTATTGTGGCCAAACGGCTACATTTTTGTTTCATCTGACCACAGAACTTTCTTCCAGAAGGTCTTATCTTTGTCCATGTCCACTTTTAACAGTGACCTAGAACCCCTTTTCATCTTCACACCTGTTCCAAAGTGGATTTGATTCAGATTGGATCTAAATGAAGGTACGTAACCCAACACTGTTGTTGCAGCAAACATCTCATTTTTAGCTACAAATAAAAAAAATACATTGTAAATGATGTCATACATCATCGCGGCCACTAGGGAGTGTCTCGTGTTGAAACAATAACATGACATTAAATAAACCCCTTGTAAGATTAAAAAAAAGCTTTAATTCGGTTTTAAATGGGTGGAATTTTGTAGGGTTTTTTAAGAACTAAACATTAAAAAAAAATTAGATGCCATATTTCGACGAGAACAACGTAGTTTTTGGCGACAGGCCAGCGCTAAGCTAAATGCTAACGACAGAAGCTACAAGCCACACAGAAGACGACAACAACACAAGTCAAACCTGCCTGGACTCCCATAAATTCCAGCCATCCATCCATTTTGTACAGCTTGTCCCCCGTGAGTTGTATTTGTTTATTTTGATAATGTATGTCCACATTTTGAGTTTAAAGATGCTAGCCTTTTGTTAGCTTTAGGAAGCTAACTAGTTGAATGGCCACCCTCAACTGCCCCACATATGCTAGTAGAATAGTTTCATAATCATGTAAGAAATAACAATTACCGTAAATTCCGAACTGTAAGACGCTACTTTTTTTTTCCTACGTTTTGAACTTTGCGGCTTATAAAACAGTGCGGCTAATTTACGGATTTTTCTTCGCTGACGGTTATAATGCAGTAGTTAAAAAAAACCAAGCAAACCCACTGATAATGTGTGATATTGTTTGTGCTACGGCGCCATCTTTTGAATGAGTTTGCTCACTGCAGGTGCTGCTCTGTTCTTCCACTTAGTTCTTTCAACCGGAAGTAGAAGTGCCGTTCAGTCTTCTGGCCGTCCATAGCAAATCTACTTGTATGGATTCTTCATTCATCACTCCGAGCAACGTTTGTAAGTTTTACAATATAACTAAAATAATTCATATTTACTAAACCTTGCAATGTGTGACGACTGTAGGAGTGTTTGCATGCATGTTTGCACGTGCTATCGTACTGTCATCAAGGTAGCGTCGTTAGCATTAGCTAATATGTAACCAAAAAAATACAAAAATTTGCAAACAAAAATAATGGATTTGAAAGCTGAAAAAAAGATTTGGTAAATGAGAAAAATTGATTTAAAACTTCTAAATGTAAAATACATAAATAAAAGAAAGCCAAGATTGAAGTTGCGTATTAACCAAAAAAAATAAAAATAAAAATTTGCAAACAAGAAAAAGGGATTTTAAATTTTAAAAAAATGTTTCATTGAAATTAAAGGAGGCTCCGCCCACAAGATTGAAGTTGAGTCGGAAGGATTTGTAACGCAAAAAAAAAAATTTGCAACCAAAAACATTATTTATAACCAAAAAAATTATAATAATTAAACTTGTGTTGTTGTAGAGTTTTTTTAGTTGAAGATATATATTTTTAATTTTTAATTTTAATTTCCCAGAATTTTGGGGAGTTGTAAAAAAGGCATACATTTATCATGCAATTTTTTTCGGTTGCAAATTCCATTTTTTGGTGTGGTTGCATAAAAAGTTGTACACATTAAGACACAATTCAGGCATAAAATGTGCAGTTAAACAACATCACATCCTATTCAAATATCTTCCTGCTGGAAAATGTTGAGTGAATTGCTCAACATTGTGCTGGATTCATCGCTGCAGATAGTGCCATCAAGCCACTTTTGATTTAAGTTCCCATAAAAAAACAACTTATTATTAACATTGATCACGATGCAGTTAGCGTAGCATCATGGCACTTTTCTCCTGTTTTATATGTCATAGAAACTAATTGAGTCACTTAAAAGATGCCGATATATCCTTAAAATACTTCACATTTTCATGTTTTATGACTTTATCCATTGTGTCTGGGGGTAGATACATATAAAGGTATCATCCAAGGTGTTGGACACTTAGCAGAGCACGTCTTTGTTTACATTTCCGGTGAAGTCCGTCAAACTTAAACACGATCGTCTGCAGAACATTCTGTAATAATCCATCCATAAAAGTGTTGCCTCAAACACGTCACGACGACAAGACGAACTGTAAACTTCGACAAATGTTTTGGTGCACTGTATGTCCCGCACACCTAATATGGAGAAATAGCCTCGTTCCTCAGCTGCAGGCAAAAAAATGATGCAATCACCAGACTTGGCAGATGTTGATTCAGTTGTTGAATTTTGTATAAAAAAAAAAAAGCAATTTTCTGGTTTTAATATGGAATCACTTAATTCTGAGGGGGGAAAAAAATCACCCTGTAAATGTTCATTTCCGAAGCGAACACATGCATCAGGTTTAATGTGTTCATTAGTGCAGTGCTTTTCAACCTCTGTGTGTGAGATATTGTCTGCTGTGTCGTGGTAAATTATGCAACTTCACCTAATAGGTCCCAAAAATATGCAGGGTAACCACGTAATGCTCCATGTCAGTAGGTGGCAGCAGGTAGTTCATTGCTTTGTAAAAGTCGGAATGTGTCGGGTGAGACGAGGACGGTTTGTTGTGATCACAATATGCAGGTAAAAAACGTATATAATGCGTAAACCAAAAAATGAACATAAGGAAAAGGCGATGAAGCATAAGAATGGCTATGCAAAACACAAGTAAAACTGAACTGGCTACCAAGTAAACAGAAACAGAATGCTGGACGACAGCAAAAACTTACGGCGTCCTCAAAGTACAAACCCCGTTTCCATATGAGTTGGGAAATTGTGTTAGATGTAAATATAAACGGAATACAATGATTTGCAAATCCTTTTCAACCCATATTCAATTGAATGCACTACAAAGACAAGATATTTGATGTTCAAACTCAAACTTTATTTTTTTTTTGCAAATAATAATTAACTTAAAATTTCATGGCTGCAACACGAGCCGAAGTAGTTGGGAAAGGGCATGTTCACCACTGTGTTACATGGACTTTCCTTTTAACAACACTTAGTAAACGTTTGGGAACTGAGGAGACACATTTTTTTAGCTTCTCAGGTGGAATTCTTTCCCATTCTTGCTTGATGTACAGCTTAAATTGTTCAACAGTCCGGGGGTCTCCGTTGTGGTATTTTAGGCTTCATAATGCGCCACACATTTTCAATGGGAGACAGGTCTGGACTACCCGCACCCGCACTCTTTTACTATGAAGCCACGTTGATGTAACACGTGGCTTGGCATTGTCTTGCTGAAATAAGCAGGGGCGTCCATGGTAACGTTGCTTGGATGGCAACATATGTTGCTCCAAAACCTGTATGTACCTTTCAGCATTAATGGCGCCTTCACAGATGTGTAAGTTACCCATGTCTTGGGCACTAATACACCCCCATACCATCACAGATGCTGGCTTTTACACTTTGCACCTAGAACAATCCGGATGGTTCTTTTCCTCTTTGGTCCGGAGGACACGACGCCCACAGTTTCCAAAAACAATTTGAAATGTGGACTCGTCAGACCACAAACACTTTTCCACTTTGTATCAGTCCATCTTAGATGAGCTCAGGCCAAGCGAAGCCGACGGCGTTTCTGGGTGTTGTTGATAAACGGTTTTCGCTTGCACAGGAGAGTTTTAACTTGCACTTACAGATGTAGCGACCAACTGTAGTTACTGACAGTGGTTTTCTGAAGTGTTCCTGAGCCCATGTGGTGATATCCTTTACACACTGATGTGGCTTGTTGATGCGGTACAGCCTGAGGGATGGAAGGTCACGGGCTTAGCTGCTTACGTGCAGTGATTTCTCCAGATTCTCTGAACCCTATGATGATATTAGGGAGCGTAGATGGTGAAATCCCTAAATTCCTTGCAATAGCTGGTTGAGAAAGGTTTTTCTTAAACTGTTCAACAATTTGCTCGTGCATTTGTTGACAAAGTGGTGACCCTCGCCCCATCCTTGTTTGTGAATGACTGAGCATTTCATGGAATCTACTTTTTATACCCAATCATGGCACCCACCTGTTCCCAATTTGCCTGTTCACCTGTGGGATGTTCCAAATAAGTGTTTGATGAGCATTCCTCAACTTTATCAGTATTTATTGCCACCTTTCCCAACTTCTTTGCCACGTGTTGCTGGCATCAAATTCTAAAGTTAATGATTATTTGCAAAAAAAAAAATGTTTATCAGTTTGAACATCAAATATGTTGTCTTTGTAGCATATTCAACTGAATATGGGTTGAAAATGATTTGCAAATCATTGTATTCCGTTTATATTTACATCTAACACAATTTCCCAACTCATATGGAAATACATGATATCAACAATGTCCACACAAAGAAGGACAGCAACAACTTAAATAGCCTTGCTTGCTAACACAAAGCAGGTGCGGGTAGACATGAAACTGCTACAGGAAAACACCCAACAAAACAGGAAGGGCCACCAAAATAACAGCGCAGGACAAGAACTAAAAGCACTACACAGGAAAACACCAACAAACTCAAAATAAGTCACGACGACCTGGTGGAGTTTAATTGTTTAACCTCAAAAAAGGTTGAAAAACACTGCATTAGTGTGCAGTTAAAAAAAGAGTGTTCACACCTCGGAGAGCTGTTGCAGCAGGTGGATTGACATGAATCATGGCTCGGACACGAGAGATGTCAATTGGAACAAAGGAGAGGATTATCAAACGTCTGCAAGAAGTTGCAAAAGATGTTTTGAATGTTCACAGTCAGCTGTGTCTAACATCTGGACCAAGTACAAACAACGTGGGAAGGCAAGCAGGCTGGTAGACCGAGGAAAACATCAAAGTGTCAAGACAGACAACTTTAGGCAATATGTCTTGAAAATGCAAAACAAACAAACGTCTGTAACCGAACTGTAAGAAAGTGCCTCAAGGAAATGGAATTTAAATTCAAGAAAGCTAAACAAAAGTCGTCTTTAGCATCCAAACATAATATAATAAGGCTCCAATGGACTAAGGAAAAGCAACGGTGGACTATGGATGACTACATGAAAGACATATTCAGTCTTGAATCCGCATTGGGCAAGGTGAGGATGCTGGAACTTTTGTTTGGTGTCCTTCCAATGAGATTTATGAAGACGACTGCCTGAAGAAAACATGCACATTTCCACAGTCATTGATGATATGAGGCTGCATGTCAGGTCATGGCACTGTGGAGATGGCTGCCATTACATCCTCAATAAGTGTACACTTGTCTCTTATAGGGTTGTACGGTAGACATGTATTAGTCGTGTCATTGCTGGTTTTAAGAACAGAGGAGCACGTTCGGCAGCGCACGATCACGGAATACTTACAAGCAGACACAGTGTGGAGACAGAAAAGGGAGAACGGACGCATTTTGGCTTAAAAACTAAAGATAAAGGTGAAGTTATAACACTGAAACGCCCTCAGGAAGAGGTGCTTTAAGACATGGCTAGCTAGCTAGCGGCGAACGTCCATCCGCAGTCTGCAGGGTTGTAGCTACGTCTAAATCCCTAATCCTCGTCTCCATGGCGACAAATAAAGTACGTTTCTTTAAGTATCATCCCTGCAGGACGAGGAATAGCTAAACATGCTTCACTACACACCGTAGCTCACCGGCATCAACATGTAAACAAACGCCATGGGTGGATCTACACCTGACATCCACTGTAATGATACCAAATACAGGAGCGTATCTAGTCAATACTACTATGTTTACGTCGATATTTTTAGCATCACCAACTCTTCTTTCGTTTTTAAAAAAATTTATATTATGTTTATAAACTTTGAGCATGATTAATGTATGATCCTGTAACTACTTGGTATCGGATCGATACCCAAATGTTTGGTATCATCCAAAACTAATGTAAAGTATCAAAAAACAGAATAATAAGTGATTATTACATTTTAACAGGAGTGTAGATAGAACATGTTGAAAGAGAAAGTAAGCAGATATTAACAGTAAATGAACAAGTAGATTAATAACTCATTTTCTACCTCTTGTCCTTAATAATGTTGACAATGGAAAATGACACAATATGTTACTGCATATGTCAGCAGCTAAATTAGGAGCTTTTGTTTGTTTGCTTACTAATAAAAGACAAGTTGTCTTGTATGTTCACTATTTTATTTAAGGACAAACTTGCAATAATAAACATATGTTTAATGTACCCTAAGATTTGTTTTGTTAAACTAAAGCCAATAATGACATTTTTTGTGGTCCCCTTTGTTTAGAAAAGTACCGAAAAGTATTGAAATACATTTTATACTGCTATCGGGACAACACTGGTCTCTTATTCCATCAATGAAAAGGATGATTGGGGATGATGACATCATTTTTCAAGATAATAATGCATCTTGCCATGGAGCGAAAGCTGTAAAAAGTTTCCTTGAAGAAAGACGCATAAGGTCTGCAATAAATCAAGTGAAAATGTGTGGTGGAAATGGAAGAAAAAGGTCCATGCACCTTATAACGTTTCTTAAAGCCAGAAAGTCACCATTTAAAATGACTTTATTTTTTTCGCTACAAAATGAAACAACCGAGTCGACATCCTCCAAGTCTGGTGACATGTTCATCATGTTTACATGGGCTTGTATTTTCCCTCACAGGAATTCAGATTCCAAACCAAAATGCGCCACATTTCCTCAAAAGGTTGCCCAAAGTGTCATCCACCCGAACACAGTTCAGTATACGCCTCACCCCAAATAAATCTTTTACTTAAAAAAAACTGGGGAAAAAAAGTGACTTCACTAGAAGAACTGCCGTGTTTCACCGAGCAGAAGAAGAGTCATCAGGAAGGAGACATTAAATAATGAATGAGGTCTGTTTAGTGTTTGCTTACACGAGCTTTAGCAGAGGTGAGAGCATTGATCCTACACACACACACACACACACACACACACATTCTTGTATTTCTTACCTTCTGCAGACCTCTGAAAAATTACCTACCTCTTTAGGACCACCCTTTCTAGATATATAAAGATTTGTATTTACAACATTAATAATATATACATACTATGCAAATATAAAAAAGCTTGTTGTAAAAAAAAAAAACGAGTTGAAATTTCACAAGAAAAAGGTCAGAATTTCACAAGAAAAAATTTGGGCAGTGTTATAATAATAAAAGTCGTCATTTTACTCAACGCAAGTCAAAATGGTACAAGAAAAACTGAACATTTGTGCAATATTATGATGAAAGTTGGAATTTTACTCAATAACAGTCGCAATTTTACAAGAAAAGCTTAAAATTTTGGCAATTTTATGAAAAGGGTCGTAATTTTGCTCGACAAAAGTCACAGTTTTATAAGAAAACTTTAAAATGTTGGCAACATTATGAAAATAATCGGAATTTTACTTGGCAAAATTATGACAAAAGTCATAATTTTACTCAAAATAATTCACTATTTTACAAGAACAACACAGAAATGTGCAATATTGTGTCAGAAAAGTCAGAATTTTACATGACAAATGTCAACATTTTACATAAAAAAGTAATAATTTTACATAAAAAAGTAATCATTTTACATAAAGAGTAATAATTTTACATAAAAAAGTAATCATTTTACGAGAAAATATTGCAATATTACAGAAACAGAAAGAAAATGAAAATTTGTTCACAATTTTATAAGAAAAAAGTTGACATTGTGAGAAAGACTGCTTTTAGTTAATTTATTTTTTGAATGTTTTGTTGGTAATTGGTTTTTAATCTTCATTATTTACTTCAAGTTATTACAGTATGTCTCTATATACATATTTATTTCATTTTTTAAATTAATTTTGGCCAAAGGGGGCGCATTTTAATTTCTTACACACACTTGTTATTACATATGTTGGCCAGAGGGGGAGCACTTCAAATGTTTACACACACTTGTTATTTCATATGTTGGCCAGAGGGGGAGCACTTATAAATACGACATACAGTCAATTTGAAAAATCCCTCCTTTTTGGGACCACCCTCATTTTGATAGATTTCACCAGCAGGGGTGCAAATGAGACATTCTCTATTAGATGCAATGTTATTGGGACCATGATTTATGTCCTCACTTGTTCACACCTCCTCATATGGAAGCTACTTTTCCTTATTATGTCTCAAGAAGTGTAGAAATACAAGAACACACACACACACACACTTTGTACACAGGGACATCAGGTCAATGAAGAGTTGAGGAGTAATTTTAACCGTGCATTGTCACTTTTTCAAAAGCATCTTTATTATTGCAGGTGTATTTACTGAAGGGCTCAGTCTAGCATATATTTTATATGTAATACAGAGCAGTTCACTCACAAATGAAGTACATTTCCCCAAATCCTTGCAGACACATTGCTTTTGAAGTCATTTCCCAGCAGGCACCAGACATTGAAACAGCGTTGAGAACTTGTTGAATTAGGTCCTGATGTTGATCAACTCAAACAGAACGTTGAAACAACATGCTTTTTGACGACGTTTAATCAATGTTGGGTTGTGATGTTGATTTGAACATTGAATTTTGGTCATTTTCCAAACAACATTCTTCCAACACAAATACAACGTTGAAACAACATGCTTTTTGAAGACGTTTAATCAATGTTTGGTTCTGACGTTTTTTTGACCATTGAATTTTGGTCATTTTCCTGATAGTATTTTACAACACAAATACAACGTTGAAACAACATGCTTTTTGAAGACGTTTAATTAAAGTTTGGTTGTGACGTTTTTTTGACCGTTGAATTTTGGTCATTTCCCAACCAATATTTTTACAACACAAATACAACGTTGAAACAACATGCTTTCTGACTACGTTTAATCAATGTTGGGTTCTGACGTTGATTTGAACATTGAATTGTGGTAATTTTCCAACCAATATTTTACAACACAAATATAAAATTGAAACAACATGCTTTTTGACAACGTTTAATCAATGTTGGGTTTTGACGTTTTTTTCGTATCCAATATTCTACAACACAAATACAACATTAAAACAACATGCTTTTTGACAACGTTTAATCAACGTTATGGAATAAGCGGTAGAAAATGGATGGATGGATTGATGGGTTGTGACGTTGATTTGGTCATTTTCCAACCAACATTCTACAACACAAATACAACGTTGAAACAACGTTTAATCAATGTTGGGTTTTGACGTTTTTTTGACCGTTGAATTTTGGTCATTTCCCAACCAATATTTTTACAACACAAATACAACGTTGAAACAACATGCTTTTTGACAACGTTTAATCAATGTTGGGTTTTGACGTTTTTTTGACCGTTGAATTTTGGTCATTTCCCAACCAATATTCTACAACACAAATACAACGTTAAAACAACATGCTTTTTGACGACGTTTAATCAATGTTGGGTTGTGATGTTGATTTGAACATTGAATTTTGGTCATTTTCCAAACAACATTCTTCCAACACAAATACAACATTGAAAGAACATGCTTTTTGAAGATGTTTAATCAATGTCGGGTTGTGACGTTTTTTTGACCGTTGAATTTTGGTCATTTCCCAACCAATATTTTTACAACACAAATACAACGTTGAAACAACATGCTTTTCGCCGACGTTTAATCAATGTTGGGTTTTGACGGTTTTTTTACCCTTGAATTTTGGTCATTTTTTCGTATCCAATATTCTACAGCACAAATACAACATTAAAACAACATGCTTTTTGACAACGTTTAATCAACGTTATGGAATAAGCGGTAGAAAATGGATGGATGGATTGATGGGTTGTGACGTTGATTTGGTCATTTTCCAACCAACTTTCTACAACACAAATACAACGTTGAAACAACGTTTAATCAATGTTGGGTTTTGACGTTTTTTTTGACCGTTGAATTTTGGTCATTTCCCAACCAATATTCTACAACACAAATACAACGTTAAAACAACATGCTTTTTGACGACGTTTAATCAATGTTGGGTTGTGATGTTGATTTGAACATTGAATTTTGGTCATTTTACAAACAACATTCTTCCAACACAAATACAACATTGAAAGAACATGCTTTTTGAAGACGTTTAATCAATGTCGGGTTGTGACGTTTTTTTGACCGTTGAATTTTGGTCATTTCCCAACCAATATTTTTACAACACAAATACAACGTTGAAACAACATGCTTTTCGCCGACGTTTAATCAATGTTGGGTTTTGGCGGTTTTTTTACCCTTGAATTTTGGTCATTTTTTCGTATCCAATATTCTACAGCACAAATACAACATTAAAACAACATGCTTTTTGACAACGTTTAATCAACGTTATGGAATAAGCGGTAGAAAATGGATGGATGGATTGATGGGTTGTGACGTTGATTTGGTCATTTTCCAACCAACATTCTACAACACAAATACAACGTTGAAACAACGTTTAATCAATGTTGGGTTTTGACGTTTTTTTGACCGTTGAATTTTGGTCATTTCCCAACCAATATTTTTACAACACAAATACAACGTTGAAACAACATGCTTTTTGACTACGTTTAATCAATGTTGGGTTCTGACGTTGATTTGAACATTGAATTGTGGTAATTTTCCAACCAATATTCTACAACACAAATACAACATTGAAACAACATGCTTTTTGTCGACGTTTAATCAATGTTGGGTTCTGACGTTGATTTGAACATTGAATTGTGGTAATTTTCCAACCAATATTCTACAACACAAATATAACGTTGAAACAACATGCCTTTTGACGACGTTTAATCAATGATGGGTTTTGACGTTTTTTTGACCGTTGAATTTTGGTCATTTTCCAAACAACATTCTACAAAACAAATACAACATTAAAACAACATGCTTTTTGACAACGTTTAATCAATGTTGGGTTCTGACGCTGATTTGAACATTGAATTTTGGTCATTTTCCAACCAACATTGTAGAAAACAAATACAACTTTGAAACAACATGCTTTTTTGACAACTTTTAATCAATGTCGGGTTGTGACGTTGATTTGAACATTGAATTTTGGTCATTTCCCAACCAACGTGGCTCCAATGTTAGACATCAACCTTGCCTCAATTTACAAATACAACTATTTTGCAACGTTGTTTCAATGTCAGTTTTAAAGGACATGTATGTATAATCAACATTGTATCAATGCCTTGTGCCTGCTGGGTTCCTTATTGCGTGTTTGTTCCTATACCAACCAGGGCTGCCCCAAAATATTTTTTCAGAGGGCCCCATTACAAAAAAAAACTAATGCTTTTTTAAATTATGTGAAACAATTTTTATACTTTTTATATACAACCTTGAAATCAATTTGATGCTTGTTTTGTACTTTAAATGAATATCTATTTCAATATTTTTGTGTGCAAAATTTTTTAAAAAATTACATAATTTTGACATTTTAATTTTAACATTAAAATGAAAAAAATTATGACCCATCCTCACTCATTCCAGACAGGCACTAGTGCTGTGCGCCACAGGAGGGGTGAAATTTGACACTATATTATTTTCAGTGACTGAGCAGGAAGCGGCTGGGAATATTTTATATAAAGCGCCCTGTTATTTATTAATTGACATTTTTAATACGCTTTTTCACGCAAAAAAAAAAAAAAAGAAATTTATAATGTAGTGATAATAAATGTTACCTACCGCTGAATGGCCAGGGACTGTTGCGGGCTGAACCGGGTCCCCGTACGCGGGTGCAGCAGGAAGTGTCCCGGCACCGGCACCGCCACCTGCAGGTTCTTCATGGCCATGCACAGCCCGCTCACCAGCAGGCCCACGCCCCCCAGCCCGAAGAAAAGACCCACACCGAACCACGGCGCCGAGTGGTTCGGTAACCCCACGCACAGAGCCACGGCCCCCCCGGCGATCATCATGAGCACGCCCAGGAAGAGCAGCACTCCCTGGGGCAGCGGCATCTCCGGAGTCCGCCCCTTACCTCCGGGGGTCTCGGCGCGCCTCCGCCTGCAGACAACACCTCCAGCACATAAGTGGAAGAAGTCAAAAGAAAGAAAATACTTTCCTACCTGGTTGCGAAAAGATTGTTTTAACATGGCGTTTTCCTCCCCGGCATCAACACTCATCTCGTCCCCGCACAGGCGCTTCGCCAGGCGGGGGAAACACTCCCATCGCCTCGGTCCGCGCCTGCTGGTGCGCAAACATATCCGGCTTGCCTGCACTGGTTTGCGGCTAGAAAGAGCTGTCCTCGCCGGGGAGACGCCTCATGTAGGCCGGGGACGCTTTTTGCCGTGAAGCAACAGAGGAAGTGTGGATTTGTGGAAGTGTTTTTTTTTTCCTGTTTTTTTTTTTTTTTTTTTTTTAAATAAGGAGGGGTTTTCTGTGACGAGAGCAGGGTGGGCTGGACGCCATTCCCCTCTTCCTCCCTGTTGCAGACTCTGCAACAATACCGTGCATTATTACCATTGGCCATAGCAACATTATTGACATTATGTCATTATGGGTGAGGGCGGACCTACGTCACTTCCGCCTACCAATCCCCTAGCAACCGGGAATTCGTTGAAAACAAACCAGCTCACAGCGAACACAGCATTGACAGAAAAAGCATTTAACGAGCGTTGTGGCTTGGAAGTCGGCGTTAAATCTTTCATTTACGCATGTTTACTTATTCGCATATCGTGTGAAAAAACGAAAATGTATTATTTGCGTCAGACTCGTCTCTGTGAACTTTAAAGCTTCTCAGGCTTAGCTTAGCTTGCTAGTTAGCTTAGCCTGCGCGCTACTAAGAAAGAGACGCATTTTGCGACTGTCTTGAAAAGTTGATTAAATGGCAACATGAAAATTATAGGGTTTATTGGTTTTTAAAAACCCAACTGTTAAGTGCAAATTTAAACGAAACCGGTTTTCGAAAATAGCTAGCTAGGCTATAGACTATATAGTATATTACTTACTTAACTTAATCCTCTTCTTCCCGGATGGGAAATAAGGCTTCGACAACTCGACGCCATTCATCTCGCTGCTGTGCTCGTCTCTGTGCCTCGCCCCATGTAAGCTTCATCTCTTTCAGCTCCCCTTCAACTGTTCTTCGCCAGGTGTTCTTTGGCCGCCCTGGCTTACGTTTTCCCGGTGGTGTCCATCTTAACGCTGCCTTTGGTATCCTCTCGTTGTCAAGTTTTCGAAAATAGCTAGCTAGGCTATAGACCAGGGGTCACCAACCTTTTTGGAAGCAAGAGCTACTTCTTGGGTAGTGATTAATGCGAAGGGCTACCAGTTTGATACACACTTCAATAAATTGCCAGAAATAGCCAATTTGCTCAATTTACCTTTAACTCTATGTTATTATTAATAATTAATGATATTTACACTTAATTGAACGGTTTAAAAGAGGAGAAAACACGAAAAAAATGACAGTTAAATTTTGAAACATAGTTTATCTTCAATTTCGACTCTTTAAAATTCAAAATTCAACCGAAAAAAAGAAGAGAAAAACGAGCTAATTCGAATCTTTTGGAAAAAATTAAAAAAATAATTTATGGAACATCATTAGTAATTTTTCCTGATTAAGACTAATTTTAGAATTTTGATGACATGTTTTAAATAGGTTAAAATCCAATCTGCACTTTCTTAGAATATATAACAAATTGGACCAAGCTATATTTCTAACAAAGACAAATCATTATTTCTTCTAGATTTTTCAGAACAAAAATTTTAAAAGAAATTCAAAAGACTTTGAAATAAGATTTAAATTTGATTCTACAGATTTTCTAGATTGAATTTTAATCATAATAAGTTTGAAGAAATATTTCACAAATATTCTTCGTCGAAAAAACAGAAGCTAAAATGAAGAATTAAATTAAAATGTATGTATTATTCTTTACAATAAAAAAAAATAAATGTACTTGAACATTGATTTAAATTGTCAGGAAAGAAGAGGAAGGAATTTAAAAGGTAAAAAGGTATATGTGTTTAAAAATCCTAAAATCAATTTTAAGGTTGTATTTTTTCTCCAAAATTGTCTTTCTGAAAGTTATAAGAAGCAAAGTAAAAAAAATTAATGAATTTATTTAAACAAGTGAAGACCAAGACTTTAAAATATTTTCTTGGATTTTCAAATTCTATTTGAGTTTTGTCTCTCTTAGAATTAAAAATGTCGGGCAAAGCGAGACCAGCTTGCTAGTAAATAAATACAATTTAAAAAATAGAGGCAGCTCACTGGTAAGTGCTGCTATTTGAGCTAGTTTTAGAACAGGCCAGCGGGCTACTCATCTGGTCCTTACGGGCTACCTGGTGCCCGCGGGCACCGCGTTGGTGACCCCTGCTATAGACTATATAGTACATACCGCATGTTATTTTTGTACAACAACAACTTCAGCTGTCGAACGTTATAAGGTACAAATTCAACAAGTACAACATTAGCACGGACGGTATAGCCAAGTTGTGGTTAAGAAGGTGGATTTTTGTTCCTTATATTTACCAGAAACGAAGTGATCCGAACACACGACCCGGGACTTTGGGGGACTCCAGTGAGAACCGTCCTCGTTTTCCCGGTGTAAAGCTGCGAGCCATTTGTCTCGTCTCTGTGGGCTTTTATCACGCTTTGGCAGAACAAAATACAACCTTTGTTTTCCCTGTTTCCGGTTGTGGTTAGCACGACCAAAAACAACACAGTTTTTCTGCATTTTGGAGGCAGAATGACGGGTTTAACCAGCGTAGGTCGACAGGTTAAAGAGTAATGGCAACGGTTTGTTTTCAACGCCAGTCTGGTTGCTATGGCTCGAAGAACCCGTATGTAGCTCAGTTGCCCGGATGTCGGCCCTCACCTATTGGCTTTATTTTAACAAAAAAAAATCTTAGGGTACATTAAAACATATGTTTCTTATTGCAATTTTGTCCTTACATAAAATAGTGAACATACAAGACAACTTGTCTTTTATTAGTAAGTAAACAAACAAAGGCTACTAATTTAGCTGCTGACATATGCAAAATATGGACTCCTGAAAAACACACCACTTTGTTGCACCACCTCTGGCTTTTATAACAGTTTGCAGTCTCTGAGGCATGGACTTATTAACCAGTGACAAACTCAACTCTTCATCAGTCTTGCATGGACCATTTTCTTCCAATTCCACCACACATTTTCACTTGGACTGAGATCTTGCAGACCTTATATATCTTTCTTCAAGGAAACTTTTTACAGTGTTTGCTCTACGGCAGGTGTCACCAACCTTTTTGAAACCAAGAGCTACTTCTTAGGTACTGATTAATGCGAAGGGCTACCAGTTTGATACACACTTAATTAAATTGCCAGAAATAGCCAATTTTCTCAATTTACCTTTAACTCTATGTTATTATTAACAATTAATGATATTTATCTTTGTGGAAACACTGATCATTTTAATGATTTCTCACATTAAATATATATTGAAACAGATAAATATCAATATGCAACACTTTATTTTTATATTTTCTCTAAGTGCACATTTTTCAAATTGAACATTTTCAAATGATCACTTCTAAGACAATCTTGTGAAATCACAATATCCCATTTTAACTAGCTAGCCACTAACATTTTTTTAACAAATCATGAATTACTTTGCACCATGTTTGTACAAATAACTCATGTAAAATAAAAATAATTTATGGAACATCATTAGTATTTTTTCCTGATTAAGATTAATTTTAGAATTTTGATGACATGTTTTAAATAGGTTAAAATCCAATCTGCACTTTGTTAGAATATATAACAAATTGGACCAAGCTATATTTCTAACAAAGACAAATCATTATTTCTTCTAGATTTTCCAGAACAAAATTTTTAAAAGAAATTGAAAAGACTTTGAAATAAGATTTAAATTTGATTCTACAGATTTTCTAGAATTGCCAGAATATTTTTTTTGAATTTTAATCATAATAACTTTGAAGAAATATTTCACAAATATTCTTCGTCGAAAAAACAGAAGCTAAAATGAAGAATTAAATTAAAATGTATTTATTATTCTTTACAATAAAAAATAAAAAAATTACTTGAACATTGATTTAAATTGTCAGGAAAGAAGAGGAAGGAATTCAAAAGGTAAAAAGGTATATGTGTTTAAAAATCCTAAAATCATTTTTAAGGTTGTATTTTTTCTCTAAAATTGTCTTTCTGAAAGTTATAAGAAGCAAAGTAAAAAAAATAAATGAATTTATTCAAACAAGTGAAGACCAAGTCTTTAAAATATTTTCTTGGATTTTCAAATTCTATTTGAGTTTTGTCTCTCTTAGAATTAAAAATGTCGAGCAAAGCGAGCAAAAGACTCTTAAGACTAATAAAGAAGTCTAAACCGTCTCACGGCAATGTCTTCCCTGGATGGTCCTGAGAATCCGCACGACAGTTAGGACTGTCACACTAGTAAATAAATACAATTTAAAAAATAGAGGCAGCTCACTGGTAAGTGCTGCTATTTGAGCTATTTTTAGAACAGGCCAGCGGGCGACTCATCTGGTCCTTACGGGCGACCTGGGGCCCGCGGGCACCGCGTTGGTGACTCCTGCTCTAGGGCAAGATGCATTATTATCTTGAAAAATGATGTCATCATCCCCAATCATCCTTTTCATTGATGGAATAAGAGACTAGTGTTGTCCCAATAGCAATATTTTGGTACCGGTACCAGAATGTATTTCGATACTTTTCTGAATCAAGGGGACCACAAAAAATAGCATTATTGGCTTTATTAGGGACCGAATGTCCCTTTAGGACAGAGGACCCTAATGTATTTGTAAGGTTTTATTATTATTACACCGCCGCCTCTTTGAGCTGTAATTTGACCCCCTTAACATGCTTCAAAACTCACCAAACTGGACACACACATCAGGACTGGTAAAAATTGCGATCTAATAAAAAAACCCAACCCCAAAACTCAAAGTTGCGCTCTAGCGCCCCCTAGGAAGAAAACAGACAAAACTGCCTGTAACTTCCAGTAGGAATGTCGTAGAGACATGAAACAAAAACCTCTATGTAGGTCTCACTTAGACCTAGATTTCATTCACTGACAACCCCCAGCAAAAATCAACAGGAAGTTTGCAATTCCCCCTTCAAAACAAAAGTTTTGTAAAAACCAGTCACATTTTTTCAAACATTATCTCCTCTGAGCGCGTTTGTCGTGTCGGCTTCAAACTAGCACAGGAGAGAGATTGAACCCTTCTGATTAAAAGTTGATGAAAGAGTTTTAATTACTGCTCCGGTTTGGATTTTATGTGCCGTCAAAGTCGGTCCCGTCCATCGCTTCTTGCAGCTTTAATTTTGACAAAAAATCTTAGGGTACATTAAACATATGTTTATTATTGCAAGTTTGTCCTTAAATAAATTAGTGAACATAATAGACAACTTGTCTTTTATTAGTAAGTAAACAAACAAAGGCTCCTAATTTAGCTGCTGACATATGCAGTAACATATTGTGTCATTTTTCATTCTAATATTTTGTCAACATTATTAAGGACAAGTGGTAGAAAATGAATTATTAATCTACTTGTTCATTTACTGTTAATATCTGCTTCCATTCTCTTTTAACATGTTCTATCTACACTTCGGTTAAAATGTAATAATCGCTTGTTCTTCTGTTGTTTGGATACTTTACATTAGTTTTGGATGATACCACAAATTTGGGCATCAATCTGTAACCAAGTCGTTACAGGATCATTAGAGATGTCCGATAATATCGGCCGATAAATGCTTTAAAATGTAATATCGGAAATTATCGGTATCGTTGTTTTTTTTATCGGTATCGTTTTTTTGTTGTTGTTTTTTATTAAATCAACATAAAAAACACAAGATACACTTACAATTAGTGCACCAACCCAAAAAAACCTCCCTCCCCCATTTACACTCATTCACACAAAAGGGTTGTTTCTTTCTGTTATTAATATTCTGGTTCCTACATTATATATCAATATATATCAATACAGTCTGCAAGGGATACAGT
Source organism: Entelurus aequoreus (assembly GCF_033978785.1). Taxonomy (NCBI): domain Eukaryota; kingdom Metazoa; phylum Chordata; class Actinopteri; order Syngnathiformes; family Syngnathidae; genus Entelurus; species Entelurus aequoreus. The sequence goes on along the minus strand of NC_084757.1, from coordinate 13,344,556 downwards.
CCGTAAGCACACATGATTGTGCGTGCTGCTGGTCCACTAATAGTACTAACCTTTAACAGTTAATTTTACTCATTTTCATTAATTACTAGTTTCTATGTAACTGTTTTTATATTGTTTTACTTTCTTTTTTATTCAAGAAAATATTTTTAATTTATTTATCTTATTTTATTTTATTAATTTTAAAAAAAGGACCTTATCTTCACCATACCTGGTTGTCCAAATTAGGCATAATAATGTGTTAATTCCACGACTGTATGTATCGGTATCGGTAATTAAAGAGTTGGACAATATCGGATAACGGCAAAAAGCCATTATCGGACATCCCTAAGGATCATACATTGGTCATATTCAAAGTCCTCATGTGTCCAGGGACGTATTTCCTGAGTTTATAAACATAATATACATTTTTTTTAAACAAAAAAAAATGCTGTGATGCCAAAAAAATATCGACGTAATCATAGTAGTATGGACTAGATACGCTATTGTACGTGGTATCATTACAGTGGATGTTAGGTGTAGATCCACCGATGCCGTTTGTTTATATTTTATTGTCCTGGAAGTGCTGCAGGGAATTCTGGGAATTTTGTTCTTTAGTGTTTATGTTGTGTTGCGCTGCAGATATTCTTCCAAAATGTGATTGTCGTCGTTGTTGTTTAGTGTGGTGTCACTATATGGCACATGTTTATGACAGTGTTGGCATTGTTCATACTGCCACCCTTAGTGTGACATGTATGGCTGTTGACTAAGTATGCGTTTCATTCGCTCGTGAGCAGCGTGTTTTGCGTAAAGATTACCGTCATTGATTCATTTTCGGGCTCATTAAATCTTAGTCAGGTTTAGTTAATTATAGACTATATGAATTGTGACTTTTTTTTATTATGTAAAACAGACCTAACTCGTCACAAAATTAACTACAATAAGATAGATTTTTCCCAAAATTGTTTTAAAGATTGAAATTTGCTATTAGTCCCATGTAGTTCAGCAAGTGTAAAAAGACTTATTAGAATTTCACACAAAAATAAAGCTGGATTTTATTGCACTTAGCTGGCAACTAGTATTACTGCTTAAGACTTAACTGTTGATTTCAACATATTTTCACTTTTTAATTATGGGCCTGCTGCAATGCAAGCAAAGCAGCCCATATTATTATTGCTCATACTTAGACTTTTATTATTATAGTTCCGCACGTTTCTCTTACGATTAATACGAGACGAGCCGGCCAACGAACCCCCACATATGTTACACCATCGGAAAGGTTGGTGCGTGACACTTGTAAAACTGTTAGCATGCTAACATTAAAGTGCTAACTTTCTTTGCTAAATGTACTATTTTTTCTCAAATTCCCCAGACATACACCTTGTAGTCATATAACTTGGTATGTGACACAAGCTAACTATTATCATTCTCACGTTAGCTTGCTAACATGCTAACATTAGCATGCTAACTTGTTTAGCTAATTTTGCAACCGTTTCATCGAGGGTCATAAAACTTGGTATGTGACACTTGTTACCTGTTAGCATGCAGACAAAAGCATGCTAGCAAGCTAACTTAAGTATGCTAACCCATTCTTCTAATTTTAATTTTTTTTCCTATTTATATACCTTTGAGTCGTATAACTTGGTATATGAAACATGCTGACTGTTATCATGCTATCGCTAGCACACGTGCTACGTGTTGTCATTTTTGTGTAAACATGCTACTGTTTTAGGCTAGCTCTGTGGCTCATTTTGTACAGTGACTCCTAAAACTCACGGATTCAGACACTCGGCACCATCTAATAAGTACGGCGGCTTCCGGCGACCCCCGGCCAGATGTCCAGGGCACAGATAGCAGGCCCATCAAAATTTTCGTGGGAATTTTCTAGTTATAGTTCCGCACGTTTCTCTTAGAATTAATACAAGACGAACCGGCCAACGAACCCCCACATATGTTATACCATCGGAAAGGTCTCACTCGCGCCTATGGCGGTACTTTACGTTGGCAATATTTCATGTTGGAAAAAAAAAAGGGCCAATTGAATGGGTACCTACCCTTTTAATGGGACAAACGGCAAAAAGACAAGATTACCTCCTCTTGTTACCGCCTACTTTCGGTGCTTAATGTCTCATTTTGTTCACACACGTGTCTACTTTCGACACTAGCTAACTAATAGCATGCTAACGTTAGCTTGCTTGCATGCTAACATAAGCATGGTAATTTTGAGCTAAATTTGCTTCTGTTCACCCCAGAGTCAAATAACATGCTAGCAAGCTAGTATTAGCATGCTAACTTTTTTTTTTTTGTTGCTGTTTTTTCACTTTTTTCTCTAATCCCGCATCCATACACCTTACAGCCGTGTTACTTGGTATCTGAGACATGCCAACTGTTAGCATGCCATTGTTAGCACACATGCTAAGTGTTACATTTTAATGTTAGCATGCTAATGTTTTAGGCTAGCTCTATAGCTCATTTTGTACAGCTACACCTAAGACTCCCGGATTCAGATACTGCACCATCTTCCGACAACCCCCGGCCATAGGTCCAAGGCACAGATAGCAGGCCCATTAAAATTTCCACGAGAATTTTTGTAGTTTTTAATATCCTGCAGTTTAATTTTGCAATACTGTGGATTTGACTTAATACGTTAATGAATACCACAAATACACGAATACTGAATGGATTATTTTTTATTTAATTTAAATTTTCCTTTCTGGTTCCACTGAACAAATTAGATTTTTAGATTCATTCAAGTTGAATGACAAACAATTTTTTAATGAGCTTGTATAATAATTTGCAATATCTACGATATTTACACAATGGTAATATTTGAGCGAGTATTATCTAGAGAATGCTTACATAATATTTATACTTCATGTTTGCATAAAAGTTTTATGACATTTAGAAAATATTTTCCAGATGTTTGCACGGAAATTACGCCATATTGCCGCACGTTTGCACATAGTTAATTGTTGTTTTGTGTTAGTTCCTGTCCTGTGCTTTTATTTTGGTGGCTCCTGTGGTTTGGTTGGTGTTTTCCCCTGGCACTTCTGTGCCGGAGCATTTCCCCTCACCTGTTTTCTGTTTGCAATCAAGACTACTTAAGTTGATCCTTTTTCTACCTTCGTTGTCGGGACATTGATGATGTTGTTTTCTCTTCGCTGGACTACTGAGGAGCCTT
>NC_084757.1:13288899-13328899 GCF_033978785.1 Entelurus aequoreus | reverse complement strand
CATCGTCCCGCCGCCGAGGTTGCCGCCGAGGCCTGGTGGATGGTGTCACTCGGGTCCGGACGGGATGGAGCGCCCCATGCGCAGGCGGGGGGCTCACACATCCAAGAAGTGAGAAATCCTCAAACGGTGCAAAAAACAACTCCTCGCTGGTTTCACTCCCATGGGTGTGCAGGTCCTGGGAAGATACGGAAAGTGACTTTTTTGGAGGCAAAGGAGGAAAGACGGACTTGTTTGCTGATGAGGACAAGCTGCGTGTTTATCATCACAGCAGATGGACCAGAAGACTGAAGAGCCCATTAAGAAATCTTTACTGGCGCCCCACCCTCCTCTGTCTAATGTGTCTGAAGGGTACCACTTTACTGTGTGTGTGTGTGTGTGTGTGTGTGTGTGTGTGTGTGTGTGTGTGTGTGTGTGTGTGTGTGTGTGTGTGTGTGTGTGTGTGTGTGTGTGTGTGTGTGCGTGCACAGGAAAATGATGACATGGAAACATGACTGGATTTATGTGTGTGTGACATCAATTACCGAAACAAGAGCATGTGTTACCATTCTAATAAAGAAGATAATGGCTACGCGGACTGTAAATCCCCCAAAACCGAAGCCAAAAAGTACAAAACCCAAAACCAGTGACGTTGGCACGTTGTGTAATTCGTAAATAAAAACAGAATACAATGATTTGCGAGTCATTTTCAACTTATATTCAATTGAATAGACTGCAAAGACAAGATATTTAATGTTCAAACTAAGAAACTTATGTTTTTTTTATGCAAATAATCATTAACTTAGAATTTAATGGCAGCAACACGTTGCAAAAAAGTTGTCACGGGGGCATTTTTACCACTGTGTTACATGGCCTTTCCTTTTAACAACACTCCGTAAACGTTTGGGAACTGAGGAGAGCAATTTTTGGAAGTTTTTCAGGTGGAATTCTTTCCCATTCTTGCTTGATGTACAGCTTAAATTGTTGTCTCAGTTGTGGTATTTTAGGCTTCATAATGCGCCACAAATTTTCGATGGGAAACAGGTCCGGACTACAGGCAGGCCAGTCTAGTACCCGCACTCTTTTACTAACACTAATTGTCTTGCTGAAATAAGCAGGGGCGTCCATGAAACGTTGCTTGGATGGCAACATATGTTGCTCCAAAACCTGTATGTACCTTTCAGCATTAATGGTGCCTTCACAGATGTGTAAGTTACCCACGTCTTGGGCACTAACACACCCCCATACCATCACAGATGCTGGCTTTTGAACTTTGCGCCTAGAACAATCCGGATGGTTCTTTTCCTCTTTGGTCCGGAGGACACGACGTCCACAGTTTCTAAAAACAATTTGAAATGTGGACTCGTCAGACCACAGGACACTTTTCCACTTTGCATCAGTCCATCTTGGATGAGCTCGGGGCCCAGCGAAGCCGACGGCGTTTCTGGGTGTTGTTGATAAATGGCTTTGGCTTTGCATAGTAGAGTTTTAACTTGCACTTACAGATGTAGTGACAAACTGTAGTTAAGCAGAAAAGAGCTGTAAGACTCATAAGTGGAAAAGCATACAGGGAACCCACAAACCCAATATTCAAACAGTTAAACATATTGGAATTTAATGAATTGGCGAGTACAAGAAAATCAAGTACAAAGCACATGCACACTTTCTTCCAATCAACATTCAAAACAGATTTGTTCAACAAGAAAGCAATTATAACCTAAAAGGAACTGAGCTCTTTACTAAATCGAGATTCAGAACAGGACCGAAGGAAAGAAGTATTTCAATTATTGACAATTATTGAACAATCCTGACAGTGAAATAAAACAATCTAAATCTTGTACTGCACAACTGAACCACTGCACACAAAAGGGTGAAACCGCGCCAAAATATGCACCCCTAGTCTGTCGACTGTGCTAGTATTTTTCTGACAAACACACCACATGGTGGCGCTGTTTTTTTATTTGAAACTCCATCCGTTGGATTGACTTAAAATTTCTCACACAGCTCCACCCACTGTAACAATAATGTGTTTAGCCGAATTGTCACCTAACTCGGTACACACCATTAGGGGACCGACGAGCACATGTATGTGTGTAACATTTGAGCATGATCTAATTTATTAACATTAATTAGCAACTACTGCGATGAGGTGGCGACTTGTCCAGGGTGTACCCCGCCTTCCGCCCGATTGTAGCTGAGATAGGCACCAGCGCCCCCCGCGACCCCGAGGGGAATAACCGGTAGAAAATGGATGGATGGATACTTAGCAACTAATTGTCATTAAGTTATTGATCACTATTGGCCCGGGCGCAGCCACCGCTGCTGCTCACTGCTCCCCTCACCTCCCAGGGGGTGGAACAAGGGGATGGGTCAAATGCAGAGGATCATTTCATCACACCTAGTGTGTGTGTGTGACAATCATTGGTACTTTAACTTTTAACTTTAATGATTACAGCACCCCCCGCGACCCCGAAAGGGACAAGCGGTAAAAAATGGATGGATGGATTACAATACTTTAAGCATTGTGCTTTGATTAATGCTTCCATTAAAATCTCCTGATGATTGAGGAAACCCCTCATGAAATAGGCCTGTAGAGATGAAATAGTCTTGTGATTTTTTCCCCACACATACATATACATATATATATATATATATATATATATATATATATATATATATATATATATATATATATATATATATATATATATATATATATATATATATATATATATATATATATATATATATGTATATTAGGGCTGCAACAACTAATCGATTAAAATCGATTATAAAAAATAGTTGGCGATTAATTTAGTCTTCGATTCGTTGGATCTATGCTATGCGCATGCGCAGAGGCATTTTTTATTTATTTATTTTATTGTTTATAAACCTTTACTGGGGTTCAATTCCCACCTTCTACCTTCCTAGTCACGTCCGTTGTGTCCTTGGGCAAGACACTTCACCCTTTGCCTCTGATGGCTGCTGGTTAGCGCCTTGCATGGCAGCTCCCGCCATCAGTGTGTGAATGGGTAAATGTGGAAATACTGTCAAAGCGCTTTGAGTACCTTGAAGGTAGAAAAGCGCTATACAAGTACAACCCATTTATCATTTATCATTTATTTATAAACTGCAACATGTACAGACAGCTGAGAAACGATCATCAAAATAAGTATGGTGCCAGTATGCTGTTTTTTTTCAATAAAATACTGGAAAGGATAGAAATGTAGTTTGTCTCTTTTATCCGATTATTAATCGATTAATCGAAGTAGTGATCGACAGATTAATCGATTATCACATTAATCGGTAGTTGCAGCCCTAATATATATATATATATATATATATATATATATATATATATATATATATATATATATATATATATATATATATATACATATATATTCTTACGGCCTTCTTCCCTCAGGCCGTAAGACTCTTGAACGCATCATAATTAAATTATCCCCTCAACTCCCCCCAAAATGGATTAACTCGCTGGAATAAAAAAGACAATACAACATAAATCCATAAACGTGGACGCATGTGGAAAAAGTGCAATATATTTATCTGTACAGTAATCAATTTATTGATATATATTTATTTATTTTATATATATATATTTATATATTATTTATATATATTTATTTATATATGCACCTTATTGCTTTTTTATACTGCACTACCATGAGCTTATGTAACGAAATTTCGTTCTTATCTGTGCTGTAAAGTTCAAATTTGAATGACAATAATACATACACACACACACACACACACACACACACACACACACACACACACACACACACACACACACACACACACACACACACACACACACACACACACACACACACACACACACACACACACACACACACACCAGACGTTTGTATATCTGTTGAACACACATTCATAACAGTCAATACCAAGCCAAGAGGGTGGGTGGTGTGACAGATTTCCTGCTTTTTGATTGGTCAAAGCTCAGGAAGTAGGCTCCACAACGTGTCAGCCCGTTCACAAACTTGACCAATCAGAGTGAGGTGGCCGGAGCCTGGGCCCGCCTTCTCGGCTGTATCCACCAATGGGTGTCCTCCTAGATGGCATCTGCGAGTCCACATATCCTTGCTCACCTATCAGGAGGAAGAGGTGACCGGCGGTGGCTTTTAGGCTTTTTTTTTTGGTTTTAAATAACCCCACGCCGACTCGTCACGCTTCTCCGTGGAAGTGTGGCGGCTGCTTGTGTTGGGCGGTCACGCGTGTGTGTCTAATAGTTGTACAGTTGTAGTACAATACAGACAATTGAGATGCTGCTCTACGTGGCCGTCGTGCTTGTCATGTTGGCGCTGTGGACCAAAGTCAAAGGTGTCGACTACGTGCTGGTACACCAGCGGTGGATTTTTGTTTGTTTGTTCCTGTTGCCTCTCTCCGTTGTCTTCGACGTGTATTTCTACCTGAGAGCGTGGATCATATTCAAGGTGTGCTCGGCGCCCAAAATGCACGAGCAGCGCGTGCGCGACATCCAGCGACAGGTGGGTGCAAAGTAGCCAGGAGCGGACCTCTGCGCCTGCGCACTAGGCAAGACCCGCTGTGTTGTTTACATGCAGCATGTAAATATGCATGTTTGTCATAACTAGGGATGATGTTTGATAAGAAATGATCGAGTTCGAGCCTATTATAAAATCCTCTTGTGAACCGATTCCTTATCGATTCTCTTATCGAGTCCAGATAGGTTGTTGTATATGGAAAAAAACACAATATTTGGCTTAACAAATCACTTCACATTCTCTACTGCTCGCTACTATAGTATTACTATATCTGAGTTATTGTGCAGAAATGTGGGGAAATAACTACAAATGTGCGCTACATTCGTTAACCCTGTTACAAAAAAAGATCAATTAGACTGATACATAATGTTGGATATGGAGAACATACAAACACTTTATTTATTGAGTCAAAAATATTAAAGTTTGATGATTTGGTAAAATTGCAAACAGCTAAAATGATGTGGAATTAAAGGCCTACTGAAATGATTTTTTTTTTAATTTAAACGGGGATAGCAGATCCATTCTATGTGTCATACTTGATCATTTCGCGATATTGCCATATTTTTGCTGAAAGGATTTAGTAGAGAACATCGACGATAAAGTTCGCAACTTTTGGTCGCTGATAAAAAAAAAGCCTTGCCTGTACCGGAAGTAGCGTGACGTCACAGGTTGAAAGGCTCCTCACATTTCCCCATTGTTTTCAATGCAGCAAGAGCGATTCGGACCGAGAAAGCGACGATTTCCCCATTAATTTGAGCCAGGATGAAAGATTCGTGGATGAGGAACGTGAGAGTGAAGGACTAGAGTGCAGTGCAGGACGTATCTTTTTTCGCTCTGACCGTAACTTAGGTAAAAGGGCTCATTGGATTCCACACTTTCTCCTTTTTCTATTGTGGTTCACGGATTTGTATTTTAAACCACCTCGGATACTATATCCTCTTGAAAATGAGAGTCGAGAACGCGAAATGGACATTCACAGTGACTTTTATCTCCACGACAATACATCGGTGAAGCACTTTAGCTACGGAGCTAAGGTGATAGCATCGTGCTTAAATGCAGATAGAAACAAAATAAATAAGCCCCTGACTGGAAGGATAGACAGAAGATCAACAATACTACTATCAGGAGACACCGAACCAAACATTAGACCTGTAACTACACGGTAAATGCTGTGCCGCCTCTCGAAGCCTAGCAATGCTGTTGCTAACGACGCCATTGAAGCTAACTTAGCTACGGGACCTCGTCAGAACTATGATAAAAACATTAGCGCTCCACCTACGCCAGCCCTCATCTGCTCATCAACACCCGTGCTCACCTGCGTTCCAGCGATTGACGGCGCGACGAAGGACTTCACCCGATCATCGATGCGGTCGGCGGCTAGCGTCGGATAGCGCGTCTGCTATCCAACTCAAAGTCCTCCTGGTTGTGTTGCTGCAGCCAGCCGCTAATACACCGATCCCACCTACAGCTTTCTTCTTTGCTGTCTTCATTGTTCATTAAACAAATTGCAAAAGATTCACCAACACAGATGTCCAGAATACTGTGGAATTTTGCGATGAAAACAGAGCTGTTTGTATTGGAATACAATGTGTCCGAATACTTCCGTTTCAACCATCGACGTCACGCGCATACGTCATCATACATAGACGTTTTCAACCGGAAGTTTCCCGGGAAAATTAAAATTGCACGTTATAAGTTAACCCGGCCGTATTGGCATGTGTTGCAATGTTAAGATTTCATCATTGATATATAAACTATCAAACTGCGTGGTCGATAGTAGTGGCTTTCAGTAGGCCTTTAAGAGGTTGTTCAAATGAAAAGTGCTTACAAAGAAGAAGAATTATGAGAAATACTTTCAACCTTATTGAAAATAAGATATTCTTTAACTCAGTATATTAATAATGACTGAATTAATTAATTACATATTACAAAACTGTTGTATATACTAATTCACAGATATTTTATTATAAAAAGGTCAGTAAATGATGTATATATTTGTAAACGCTATGAAGTGGGAAAGGGGTAGGATTAAATAAGCTTTACTTCTTCCTGCTCCTGTAAAGTGAAATGATATGAAACTGTGATGTATTATGATGTGGTCGGATCATGTTTTGTTTAGTTATGTTCTCTTAGTTTTGGACTTCCGTAGTTGTTTTGTGCACTTCGGGGGTTTGTTTTAGTCACCATGGTTACTTATGATTTTCACCTGCCTTGTACGCGCACCTGTTGCTCATCAGAGACTCTATTTAAGCCTGCCTTTTCCGGTCACTCGTCGTGGCTTCGTTGTTTGCATTTGCAACAGTTACGTCGGCATTCTGGTTTTCGAGCGCATGATTCCTGTGCTAAAGTTACCTTAGCTTCTAGTATTCCTGTGCTAAGTAAGTTTTTGCTTTTAGCTTCTCGTGCGAACGGCACGCTTTCCTTTTGTTTCGTTCCTGTCTGTTGTAATGTGTATGATTTATGAGAAATAAATCATCTCCTACCTGCACGCTTTCGTCCGGAGCCGTCAGTTTTGCGTCCCGGGAACGAACCGCAGCACGCTGCACCCCACCGTGACAAATGACTGAGCTACGTGACGTCATTTATTGTGTTGTCCTAAGGTCGCATTTCTTGTCGGGACGGGATTCGTTCCCATGGATTCGAATAAAGAACCAACTCTTTTTCTTTACTATAGTGGTCTCGATAACGGGTACCGGTTCTCAAAAAGGGATTCGAGTCCGAGGACTCGGTTCTTTTCTTATCGAACAACCGGGAAAACCGGGTTCGAGCATCATCTCTAGTCATAACAAGAAAAAACTGTTTTTTTGCAATAGCCCATTATTCATAAAATGACTAGAAAAGTGAGACATTCACTAAATTCAGTTTTAAAAGTTTCTTTGTAATGTGCTATCTTGAAAACCACCACTTTAATCACAAAACTATTATGTTCACAGTATTGCTTCTCCTATTTTATATATATATTTTTTTTTTACTGTCTGTTTTATCTCAATTATATTTCTCCTACCAGAAACATTTGTTCATTCAATATTCTACCAACTTATAATTGCACTACGCAAAACATTAAGTCAATATTTTGTTGTTATATCTGCGCTACGAGGGACATTCATTCAATATTCTACTGTCTTATATTTACACTACCTAAAACATTCACTCAGTATTTTGTTATATTTGCGCTACGAGGGACATTCATTCATTATTGTACTATCTGATAGTTGCACTACCTAAAACATTCACTCAGTATTTTGTTATATTTGTGCTACGAGGGACATTCATTCAATATTATACTATCTTATATTTGCACTACCTAAAACATTCACTCAGTATTTTGTTATATTTGCGCTACGAGGAACATTCATTCAATATTATACTGTCTTATATTTGCCCTACCTAAAACATTCACTCAGCATTTTGTTATATTTGCGCTACGAGGGACATTAATTAAATATTCTACTATCTTATATTTGCACTACCTAGAACATTCAGTCAATATTTTGTTGTATTTGTGCTACGTTGGGACATTCATTCAATATTCTACTATCTTTAATTTGCACTAGCTAAAACATTCACTCAGTATTTTGTTATATTTGTGCTACGAGGGACATTCATTCAATATTATACTATCTTATATTTGCACTACTTAAAACATTCACTCAGTATTTTGTTATATTTGCGCTACGAGGAACATTCATTCAATATTATACTGTCTTATATTTGCCCTACCTAAAACATTCACTCAGCATTTTGTTATATTTGCGCTACGAGGGACATTAATTCATTATTCTACTATCTTATATTTGCACTACCTAGAACATTCAGTCAATATTTTGTTGTATTTGTGCTACGTTGGGACATTCATTCAATATTCTACTATCTTATATTTGCACTACCTAGAACATTCAGTCAATATTTTGTTGTATTTGTGCTACGTTGGGACATTCATTCAATATTCTACTATCTTGTATTTGCACTACCTAAAACATTCAGTCAATATTTTGTTATATTTGCGCTACATTGGGACATTCATTCAATATTCTACTATCTTATATTTGCACTAGCTAAAACATTCACTCAGTATTTTGTTATATTTGCGCTACGAGGGACATTAATTCAGTATTGTACTATCTGATATTTGCACTACCTAAAACATTCACACAGCATTTTGTTATATTTGCACTACGATGGACATTAATTCATTATTCTACTATCTGATATTTGCACTACCTAAAACATTCACACAGCATTTTGTTATATTTGCACTACGATGGACATTAATTCATTATTCTACTATCTGATATTTGCACTACCTAAAACATTCACACAGCATTTTGTTATATTTGCGCTACGATGGACATTCATTCAATATTATACTATCTTATATTTGCACTACCTAAAACATTCACTCAGTATTTTGTTATATTTGCGCTTCGAGGGACATTAATTCATTATTCTACTATCTGATAGTTGCACTACCTAAAACATTCACTCAGTATTTTGTTATATTTGTGCTACGAGGGACATTCATTCAATATTATACTATCTTATATTTGCACTACCTAAAACATTCACTCAGTATTTTGTTATATTTGCGCTACGAGGAACATTCATTCAATATTATACTGTCTTATATTTGCACTACCTAGAACATTCAGTCAATATTTTGTTGTATTTGTGCTACGTTGGGACATTCATTCAATATTCTACTATCTTTAATTTGCCCTACCTAAAACATTCACTCAGCATTTTGTTATATTTGCGCTACGAGGGACATTAATTCAATATTATACTATCTTATATTTGCACTACCTAGAACATTCAGTCAATATTTTGTTGTATTTGTGCTACGTTGGGACATTCATTCAATATTCTACTATCTTTAATTTGCACTAGCTAAAACATTCAGTCAATATTTTGTTATATTTGCGCTACATTGGGACATTCATTCAATATTCTACTATCTTATATTTGCACTAGCTAAAACATTCACTCAGTATTTTGTTATATTTTCGCTACGAGGGACATTAATTCAGTATTGTACTATCTGATATTTGCACTACCTAAAACATTCACACAGCATTTTGTTATATTTGTGCTACGATGGACATTAATTCATTATTCTACTATCTGATATTTGCACCACCTAAAACATTCACACAGCATTTTGTTATATTTGCGCTACGATGGACATTAATTCATTATTCTACTATCTGATATTTGCACTACCTAAAACATTCACTCTGTATTTTGTTATATTTGTGCTACGATGGACATTCATTCATTATTGTACTATCTGATCTTTGCACTACCTAAAATATTCAGTCAATATTTTGTTATGCATGCGCTACGTTGGGACATTCATTCAATATTCTACTATCTTATATTTGCACTACCTAAAACATTCAGTCAGTATTTTGTTGTTATATTTGCACTACGTGAGACATTCAGTCAATATTTTACCATGTTATATTTGCACTATCTAATGCACACATTCAATATTTAGTTTTGTTTGATTTGCGCTGGTCGGCGCATTCATTCAGCGTTCCGTTATTTACATTGTAGGTGCGTGATTGGAGGAAAGAGGGCGGCAAGAGCTTCATGTGCACGGGTCGACCCGGCTGGCTGACCGTGTCTCTGCGAGTGGGCAAATACAAGAAAACACACAAGAACATCACTATCAATATGATGGACATTCTGGAGGTGGACACCAAGAAGCAGGTGAGATAAAGCAACACAGATGTTGAGTACCTCTGCAACATAGGGAGGGTATTTTTCTTTTTCAAACTACTGGTGTATTAATCTGTAACATTTTTTTTTCATTTGACAAACAAGCCAGCTTCACAAACCAGTGGGTTTTTTGATTAAAAAAGTAGTGTATAAAAGTGGCAGTATAAGTGTCCACATAAGCAGCCGCAAGAACCCAATTCAGTGGTGTACACAATTTTGGAAATAAAAGCTAAAAGGTGCTGTCCACGCACGTGGCCACTAAGCCTTTAGAGCAGGGGTCCCCCAACTTTTTGACTCGGGGGCCGCATTGGGTTAAAAAAATTTGGTCGGGGGCCAGGCTATATATATATATATATTAGAGATGCACGGATAGGCAATTATTTCATCCGCAACCACATCACATAAGTCGTCATCCACCCGCCATCCACCCGAACTAACATTTTATCAAAACCACAACCACCCGCCACCCACCCGTTATATATCTAATATAGACGATGCAAGGCATTCCTGTTAGAGAAAGGAGACTGATCCAATGCAGCAGAGATATTCAATGCGTGCCAAAATATACATAGTTAAATGTTGTTACCCACATATGAAAAACGAGCAGCACTCTTTGAAACAGGCAATTATTCATCAGGCACTGCTGCAGCTGTCACGCCAAATTTCTTCCCCCTACAAAAACCTCCCCCCCCCCCCCATTTACTTCCGTGGTCATTGACAGCGATCGATAGCACTTCGGCTCTGACTGCCCGTCGCTGGAAGGATACTTCGTCTTTGACAGCTGCTGGAATTTGAAGAAATCTATATTTTTTTTTTTGTACAGGCGCGACACATGACAGTCGCGTGCGGGTTAAGGACCCCGGCAACTTTGTGACTTTATTGGACGCAGCCCCAGAAGTAAATGGGGTGGAAGGCTTTTGTAGGGGGTGTCACGCCAAATTTCTTCCCCCCCTACAAAAACCTTTTTTTCTGAATTGGTTCAACCGCCACCCGCCCGAATCTATTTAAAATCTATTTTTTTCGTCATGCATCCGCCCGACCCGTGGATTATCCGCGGAGTCCGCGGTTGTGTCCGCAAACCGCGCATCTCTAATATATATATATATATATATATATACACACACACACTACCGTTCAAAAGTTTGGGGTCACATTGAAATGTCCTTATTTTTGAAGGAAAAGCACTGTACTTTTCAATGAAGATAACTTTAAACTAGTCTTAACTTTAAAGAAATACACTCTATACATTGCTAATGTGGTAAATGACTATTCTAGCTGCAAATGTCTGGTTTTTGGTGCAATATCTACATAGGTGTATAGAGGCCCATTTCCAGCAACTATCACCCCAGTGTTCTAATTAGGGATGTCCGATAATATCGGCCTGCCGATATTATCGGCCGATAAATGCGTTAAAATGTAATATTGGAAATTATCGGTATCGGTTTTTTTATTATCTGTATAGTTTTTTTTAAATCTTATTTTATTTTTTTTTAAATTAAATCAACATAAAAACACAAGATACACTTACAATTAGTGCACCAACCCAAAAAACCTCCCTCCTCCCATTTCTTTCTGTTATCAATATTCTGGTTCTTACATTATATATCAATACAGTCTGCAAGGGATACAGTCTGTAAGCACACACGATTGTGCGTGCTGCTGGTCCACTAATAGTACTAACCTTTAACAGTTAATTTTACTCATTCTCATTAATTACTAGTTTCTATGTAACTGTTTTTATATTGTTTTACTTTCTTTTTTATTCAAGAAAATGTTTTTAATTTAGTTATCTTATTTTATTATTATTTTTTAAAAGTACCTTATCTTTACCATACATGGTTGTCCAAATTAGGCATAATAATGTGTTAATTCCACGACTGCATATATCGGTTGATATCGGTATCGGTTGATATCGGTATCAGTAATTAAAGAGTTGGACAATATCGGAATATCGGATATCGGCAAAAAGCCATTATCGGACATCCCTAGTTCTAATGGTACAATGTGTTTGCTCATTGGCTCAGAAGGCTAATTGATGATTAGAAAACCCTTGTGCAATCATGTTCACACATCTGAAAACAGTTTAGCTCGTTACAGAAGCTACAAAACTGACCTTCCTTTGAGCAGATTGAGTTTCTGGAGCATCACATTTGTGGGGTCAATTAAACGCTCAAAATGGCCAGAAAAAGAGAACTTTCATCTGAAACTCGACAGTCTATTCTTGTTCTTAGAAATGAAGGCTATTCCACAAAATTGTTTGGGTGACCCCAAACTTTTGAACGGTAGTGTATTTATATATATATATATATATATATATATATATATATATATATATATATATATATATATATATTGTCTTTATAATCCGTTTTGTCATTTAACATCGATGTTCATCAACATTTAACATTGTCACGTTATCGATGGGAAAATTCATATTTAGACAATTTGATTTGCCTGAGCGGCTAGGAGACACCAAGAGTAACAAGCGGTAGAAAAAGGACTAGAAAAGAAAGATTAAAAAAATATATATATATATTTTTTAACTTGGGACTTCCTGTGGGCCGGATTTTGGATGCTGGGGGGCCGGATCCAGCCCGCGGCCCGTAGTTTGGGGACCCCTGCTTTAGAGGCTAATGTAATTTATAGTTTCCAACATATTTTTTAATGTTTTTTTTAACTTACAATTAGAGATGTCCGATAAATGCTTTAAAATGTAATATCGCAAAATTATCGGTATCGTTTTTTTAATTATCGGTATCGTTTATCTTTTATTTATTTATTTAAATTTTATTAAATCAACATAAAAAACACAAGCTACACTTACAATTAGTGCACCAACCCAAAAAAACCTCCCTCCCCCATTTACACTCATTAACACTCATTCACACAAAAGGGTTGTTTCTTTCTGTTATTAATATTCTGGTTCCTACATTATATATCAATATATATCAATACAGTCTGCAAGGGATACAGTCCGTAAGCACACATGATTGTGCGTGCTGCTGGTCCACTAATAGTACTAACCTTTAACAGTTAATTTTACTCATTTTCATTAATTACTAGTTTCTATGTAACTGTTTTTATATTCTTTTACTTTCTTTTTTATTCAAGAAAATGTTTTTAATTTATTTATCTTATTTTATTTTATTAATTTAAAAAAAAAGGACCTTATCTTCACCATACCTGGTTGTCCAAATTAGGCATAATAATGTGTTAATTCCACGACTGTATATATCGGTATCGGTTGATATCGGTATCGGTAATTAAAGAGTTGGACAATATCGGAATATCGGATATCGGCAAAAAGCCATTATCGGACATCCCTTCTTACAATGTTATGCTTTTTATTACAAATACATGTTTCATGTGTCAAGGCCATAGATGCAAATTAGATGATGTCATTTAGCGACGTCCCTTTGTTTAAAACCCCCCCCCCAAAAACAAATATGCTAATGTTTGTTTTGATGTTTGTTGTTTAGGTAGTGAGAGTCGAGCCCCTGGCCAACATGGGTCAGGTGACTGCCCTTCTCAACTCCATTGGCTGGACCCTGCCAGTGCTCCCGGAGCTGGATGACCTCACCGTGGGTACGTCACGGCACACATGATTCTCTCTGGAATCTTCAACGACTGTGTGTGTGTGTGTGTGGGGGGGGGGGGTTTCGAGGTGTATGGTCTGTGCACCCATCCATCACTGCTTCCTGTTTGGACGTCCCTAATTCTGTTAGAAGACGTCCACAGATAAAACTCTGCGGAAATGGCCGCAGAGTTGGAGGCACCCGGGGATCGGGTTTCATAATGGATTTCCTGATGCCATAAACTGTCCATCAGCGGCCTAATGTTTTCCCATCAAGCCCGCCGTGCGCTCATTTATCCTGACGTTTTTGTGTATCCACGGCCTCTGTTGTTGTTGTGCAAGAAATGAAATCACAGCGCGCTCCCCCTTCCCCTCCCCCCGTCTCAGGTGGTTTGGTGATGGGCACCGGCATCGAGTCGTCCTCTCATATTTACGGCCTCTTTCAGCACATCTGCGTGGCCTTCGAGCTGGTGCTGGCTGACGGCAGCCTTGTGCGCTGCACCGAGGTGAGTTTTTTTTACTGTGCTTTTCCTTTCAAAAAGTATGCAATTTCATCCATAGGAATAAATGTACAGTAAATATTCAAGTGTTGACATATTAACTGCTGACATTTTATTTTTCTTAACTGTCAGCGTTTAGATAAAACAATAATAAAACAAACTTAAGTCAAGTAAGACTATTGACTTTTTAAAAACACCTCACACTGCAGAGCATTAGTGTCACCTAGAGGCCTTTTATAGGTATTGCTGCAATAAACACGTTTTTCCACATTAGTGCAATTGTAACTCAAATGAAATTACACTTCTGTTTTTTGTTTTTTTAAACTCAAAACCTGATAATACACATATTGGCCCATCTCTGGAAGCTATTTCATTTTTTTTACTACACTAATTGAATAACGTGTTTTTTTTAGCATAAAATTATTAGTAAATACTAGGGCTGCAACTTACGATTCATTTGATAATCGATTCATCTGTCGATTATTACTTCGATTAATCGATTAATAATCGGATAAAAGAGACAAACTACATTTCTATCCTTTCCAGTATTTTATTGAAAAAAACAGCATACTGGCACCATACTTATTTTTGATTATTGTTTCTCAGCTGTTTGTACATGTTGCAGTTTTTAAATAAAGGTTTATAAAAAATTACAAAAAAAATTATCCTCTGCGCATGCGCATAGCATAGATCCAACGAATTGATGACTAAATTAATCGCCAACTATTTTTTATAATCGATTAGTTGTTGCAGCCCTAGTAAATACATAAAATATAAGCACATTGGATCTATGCTAATAGCATATTAAGCACATTACAACAATTTAACATATTGTAACTGAGGTAACAGGACTGTGCTAAGGTTTTTCACGGAATACTTTTACTTGAGTCATTTTATTCTAAATTAGCGGTATTCATACTTGAGTACAAAAAAAAGCTTGCAAAATCCTGGAGGGACTGATTATCATCCAGCTTCCTATTTATTATCACTGTAAGCCTTCAGTAGTGAAATACAAACAAACAGGAAGACACTTGTTGTGTAGTTAATCATTGTTGTGTCGAGACTTAAATATGTAACAGATTTGGCGCTAGCAATTTTCAAGTCATAAAAATGGGGTCCCACAGTACATTTTTGGGGTCCCACTTTTTTTTGTAACCGTTTTGAAAACAAATGATAAATGTATGCGTTATCCTGTTATATCTCTCATTCTATATTGTGTTTTGGAAAAAGGTTGTCATAATCGTTACTTCATTCATTAAAAAAATATTACAAAACAAAACACATTTTTATGCGTATGTAAATTTATTCAGTTATAAACATTCATTCACTTTCTTCTTTCCTTCACAGATCTAAACTTTACCGCTGCCGGTAGTTTTTTCAGAATTTTTATTTAATAAGTTGTAGGTGTATTTATTTCAGTATAGAAGTGTAAAAAGTTTTTTGCAGTCATCTCTAATCCAAGCCATAGGAAAAGGCATGCCAGCGTGTCTCAATACTTTTGTCCACGTCGTGTTCATTCTGACTGTTTTTGTGTTTGATGTCACTGGCCAACAGGAGGAGAACTCGGACCTCTTCCACGCCGTCCCGTGGTCCTGCGGCACTCTGGGCTTCCTGGTGGCGGCCGAGATCAAAATCGTGCCGGCTAAAGCGTGGGTCAAGCTGCGCTACGAGCCGGTCCGAGGCCTGGAGAACATCTGCCGCCGCTTCGCCGAGGCGTCCCAGAACAAGCAGAACACGTTCGTGGAGGGCATCCAGTTCTCCCTGGACTCTGCCGTCGTCATGACGGGAAGCATGAGCGAGCACGCCGAGCCAGACAAGGTACGAGTCGGCGAGGGCTTCACGTGACCCTTCGGTCTTCTCGCATTCACTCTGTTTTGACGTCAGATCAACAGGATCGGCCTGCACTTCAAACCGTGGTTCTTCAAACACGTGGAGAGCTACCTGGCAGGCGGCGAGGCCGGTGTGGAGTACATCCCTCTGAGACAGTACTACCACAGACACACACGCAGCATCTTCTGGGAGATCCAGGTGCGTAAACACACTTTATCTGCCCGTCATGGTCCTCCATCTTTGCACCCCCGCCTCGTGTTTGTGACACGTGCAGCCCATCGAGCCATTAGCCGCCCCTCGCCTTGTGTGGAAGTTAATGGTGTGTTTAATTATGCATGTGTTGGTCTGACACACATCCTTCTGCTGGCTGTTGGTTTGCAAAGAGAGAGGTCTCACTCGGCTAAGCCGTCGGATGCTTTGAACTTCCACTGGATGCAGTCTCCTTGTTAGAAATGTAAGCGTATAATATTTACTAGTCTCTCTAGATCAGGGGTGTCCAAACGTTTTCCACTGAGGGTCACACACTGAAAAATTCAAGCACGCGGGGCCATTTTGATATATACAATACAATATATAGATTGTTTTAACTAGGGATGCCGATATTATCGGCCGATAAATGCTTTAAAATGTAATATCGGAAATTATCGGTATCGGTTTCAAAATTATCGGTATTGGTTTCAAAAAGTAAAATGTATGACTTTTTAAAACGCCGCTGTGTACACGGACGTAGGGAGAAGTACAGAGCGCCAATAAACCTTAAAGGCACTGCCTTTGCGTGCCGGCCCAGTCACATAATATCTACGGCTTTTCACACACACAAGTGAATGCAATGCATACTTGGTCAACAGCCATACAGGTCACACTGAGGGTTGCCGTATAAACAACTTTAACACTGTTACAAATATGCGCCACACTACAAACAAGAATGACAAACACATTTCGGGAGAACATCTGCACCGTAACACAACATAAACACAACAGAACAGCTGCATTACAAACCTAGCAGCTAAAATCATCGGCCTACCCACACCCAACATTTCAGATTTAAACCACAGGTCCATCATTCGACTGGCAAACACGATAGTCCAGGATATCACTCACCCACTACACCAGGGGTGGGCAATTAATTTTTACCGGGGGCCGCATGAGCTACCCGAGCACTGCTGGAGGGCCACATCGACAATATTTCAATTAAATTTTGCTCAATATTATTTTTGATATATACCGTAAGATAAATAATAATAATAATAATAATAATTAATAATAATAGTAATACTTCAACATAGTGTGTGTAACAGCATTCCATGACTAATATAAATAAATTAACATTAATAATAAATGACAGTAAAATGAGCACACGTATGACTGAGGAGTCATAGCGTAACTTTGTGTGGTGTTTGAGTTGTCCGACTTTTTGTGTGGCCATAAACGCACCAGTGGTTTAGTGCTATGCGTGTTGGTGACAGATGACAAGTTGGTTTTGGCCTGGTTTGTACGGCAGAAAATGACTAGTTTTTAGAGATAGAATTGTTTTACTCATGTTTTTGGTGTGGTTATGTCCGAATATAAACAGTTTTGCTCAATAAAGTGATCGATATAATTCCTGTCCTCGAAGCATCTCGATGGACGTTACAATAATTGAACGGTGTTCAATTGAACGGTGTTGTAAACGGTGTTGACGAACACCATTGGGGCCGTTTGTTGTCACTGTCACTCAAAGTTGCATTGCAAAATTCCATAGAATAAATATGTTTATTTTGTTTAGAATTCAGATGGGATTTGATTTGGTGCGCGGCATATACTTGCTGCGCGCAGCGGACGCTTGAGCAGTGCGCAATTGCGCAGGCACGCACCTTAGAGGGAACGTTGCTTGGCAGTCCATGTCTTGTTGAAAACACGGCATTCCTCATCAACTTTTCTCTTTTTAGCGTCTCGGGTGTAAACCGTGCATCACTTGTCGCTGCATGTGCACCTTCACTCGCAGGTTACACACGGACACACGCCCATAAATAATACTTTTCAAAATAAAAGCAGCACAGTTGTATTGCGCGCAGGACATAGATGTTTTTTCAACTTTATTTTGTAATTGCAGCTGTTCACATTCACTCACAACCACGCACACGCATACGTCCACATGGAAGTAATACAAATAACGATTTTCAAAACAAAAGCAGCACCGTTGTATTGCACACTCGACATAGATACTTTTTAAATTTATTTTGTAATTTATAATTGGCCTCACGCGGGCCGGACAGGGACGCACAAAGGGCCGGATGCGGCCCGCGGGCCGCAGAATGCCCAGGTCTGCACTACACCAATAAATCATCCCACTACCATCAGGGCGCAGGTACAGAATCATCAAATTCCGGAGGGCCCGCCTCAGGAAAAACCTTATCCCTGCAGCTATAGCCGTCCTTAACAGCAGGCCCGGCTGACCTGTCTGACAAGCCTGTAAATGTGTTGGTCATGTATGATGTCTTTTTGTTATTTTTGTTTCGTGATGTGTAATGTCTATTGTTCAAATGTACGGCCGTGAAAATTAATTTCCCCAACGGGGACCAATAAATCTAAATCTAAATACCCAGAACCCCTTGCAGCACTAACTCTTCCGGGACGCTACGATATACACCCCCCGCTATCCCTCCCCACCAAGCTCCCCCCCCAACCCCCCCACCTCAACCTCCTCACGCTCTCTCAGGGAGAGCATGTCCCAAATTCCAAGCTGCTGTTTTGAGGCATGTTCAAAAAAATGATGCACTTTGTGACTTCAATAATAAATATGGCAGTGCCATGTTGGCATTTTTTTCCATAACTTGAGTTGATTTATTTTGGAAAACCTTGTTACATTGTTTAATGCATCCAGCAGGGCATCACAACAAAATTAGGCATAATAATGTGTTAATTCCACGGCTGTATATATCGGTCTCTAGTTTTTATTTAACTTTTCACTTTGTCATTATGGAGTATTCTGTGTAAAATTTTGATGACGAAAATGAATGTATTCCATTTTGGAATAAAGCTGTAATATTTGTGGAAAAATGAAGTGCTGTGAATACTTTCTGGATGCACTGTAAGCAAGAAAAGTGCACAGTGTGTTCTTATTTGGTGTCGTACCTTTTAGTCTTTTAGTCGGAATAGGACATTAAAAAAATGTTTGTATTGCAACTGTTTTTTTGTGTCTATTTCTATTTACGGCTTTTAATCTTTTTTAATTAAAAAAAAGAGTCAGCATCATTTCATGTTACATTGTATGATGACAATAAATACGATTCCAATTCTGCAAATATTCGGGGCGGAAAAAAAATTAAATAAAAAAATGTATATATATATATATATATATATTAGGGCTGTGAATCTTTGGGTGTCCCACGATTCGATTCAATATCGATTCTTGGGGTCATGATTCGATTCAAAATCGATTTTTTTTTTTTTTCAATTCAACACGATTCTCGATTCAAAAACGATTTTTTTCCCGATTCAAAAGGATTCTCTATTCATTCAATACATAGATTTCAGCAGGATCTACCCCAGTCTGCTGACATGCAAGCAGAGTAGTAGATTTGTGTAAAAAGCTTTTATAATTGTAAAGGACAATGTTTTATCAACTGATTGCAATAATGTACATTTTTTTTAACTATTAAATGAACCAAAAATATGACTTATTTTATCTTTGTGAAAATATTGGACACAGTGTGTTGTCAAGCTTATGAGATGCGATGCAAGTGTAAGCCACTGTGACACTATTGTTCTTTTTTTTTTTTTTTTTTTATAAATGTCTAATGATAATGTCAATGAGGGATTTTTAATCACTGCTATGTTGAAATTGTAACTAATATTGATACTGTTGTTGATAATATTCATTTTTGTTTCACTACTTTTGGTTTGTTCTGTGTCGTGTTTGTGTCTCCTCTCAATTGCTCTGTTTATTGCAGTTCTGAGTGTTGCTGGGTCGGGTTTGGTTTTGGAATTGGATTGCATTGTTATGGTATTGCTGTGTACTGTTTTGTTGGATTGATTAATTTAAAAAAAAATAATAAAAAATAATAATAAAAATAAAAAAATCGATTTAAAAAAAAAAAAGAGAATAGATTCTGAATCGCACAACGTGAGAATCGCGATTCGAATTCGAATCGATTTTTTCCCACACCCCTAATATATATATATATATATATATATTTATATATATATACATATATATATAATTGTATTATTATTGTGTTTTTTCTTTTTCTTATTTAAACCTTTTTGTATTTATTTGATAAACAATATACTTTTGTACATTGCAGGATATCATTCCCTTTGGCAACCACCCGGTGTTCCGCTGGCTCTTTGGGTGGATGGTTCCTCCGAAGATCTCGCTGTTGAAGCTGACGCAGGGAGAGACCATCCGACGCCTGTACGAGCAGCACCACGTGGTGCAGGACATGCTGGTGCCCATGAGGCACCTCCGCGCCGCCATCATGCGCTTTCACCAGGACATTGAGGTAGGACTCGGTCAAAAGATACTCGCCGTTACAAAAAAAAACAAAAAAACATATGTGTGCCATTTTCTGCGGTTCCAGGTTTACCCTCTTTGGCTGTGCCCGTTCCTTTTGCCCCCCGGTAGAGGGATGGTCCACCCCGAGGGTCAGGAGGAGGAGTTGTACGTGGATATCGGCGCGTACGGCGAGCCGACAGTCAAACACTTTGAGGCGACGGCGTCCACGCGGCAGCTGGAGAAGTTTGTCCGAGAAGTTCACGGGTACGTCGGCCTATGCACTGAATTCGACTTCTTACAAAGCCTCAGGCTTCATTTTAAGATGTGTAGCAAAGCCTGCTTTTTTGTTTTCCCCCCCACAGTTTTACAAATTCAAATACTAAGATGTCTTCTGTGTTCAGATATTGTTGTTCGATCGGTTCGGGACATTAGTGCGTCTAATGCGGGGGTCAGCAAGCCACGGTTCTAGAGTCGCATGCGGCTCTTTAGCGCCGCCCTAGTGGCTCCCTGGACCTCTTTCAAAGATGTGTGAAAATGGAAAAATAATTTTAGTTTTAATATATTTTCTGTAGGAGGACAAATATGACACAAACCTTCCTAATTGTTAAAAATCCCACTGTTTACATTACATTAAGAAATCTTAGTATTTGCTCAGTGGCCTTGAGGTTAGAGCAGGGGTGTCAAACGTACGGCCCGCGGGCCGGATCAGGCCCACGAACAGGTTTTATGCGGCCCGCGGGATGAGTTTGCGAAATTTTGTAATGAAAGAAACTGCTCTTCTAAATGTGTCCACTAGATGTCGCAATAGCAATTCTTTGTATAATTTTAGATGATGCTACTTTTGTAAAAAAACCCCAAAAAAAACACATGATCTTAGTGCACCAGTTGAGAAAAATGAGCAAACTACATAAATAACATCCTGTAATTTGATTTTGATATTTTTTTATCTTAATAGATTGAAAATTACACCTATGAGTTGACTGATGAACATTATCCCATCATTTATTCAGAAAGTATAAGTAACGACAAATAAAGATAGAATACTATTAACTGCAACATGTATGTGTAAAAAAACCCATCAACATTATGATTTGTTCATTTTCAGAATGTGCTTGTTCTATTTTTAAACAAAAAAAAAAATCTGAAGTTGTCTTTATTTTTAAGTTATCGTGCCGTGATTTTACCAGTCCGGCCCACCTGGGAGTAGATTTTTCTCCATGCGGCCCCCGATCTAAAATGAGTTTGACACCCCTGGGTTAGAGTGTCCACACTGAGATGGGTTGGTCGTGAGTTCAAACCCCGGCCGAGTCGTACCAAAGACTATAAAAATGGGAGACATTACCTCCCTGCTTGGCACTCAGCATCAACCTTTGGAATTTGGGGGTTAAATCACCAAAAATGATTCCCGGGCGTGACCACCGCTGCTGCTCACTGCTCCCCTCACCTCCCAGGGGGTGATCAAGGGTGATGGGTCAAATGCATAGGACACATTTCACCACACCTAGTGTGTGTGTGTGTGTGACAATCATTGGTACTTTAACTTTAACTTTAAACATGCTTCACTGATGAGAGTATTTGGCAAGCACCGTTTTGTCCTACTAATTTCAGCGATCCTTGAACGCATCGTAGTTTGTTTACATGTGCAACTTTCAAAGGTGAGCTTTGTTGATGTTATTGACTTCTTGGAGTGCTAATCAGGCACATTTGGTCAGTGCATGACAGCAAGCTAATCAATGCTAACATGCTAATTAGGCTACCTGTATGTAATTTTTGCATCTTTATGCCTCGTTTGTAGGTATATTTGAGCTCATTTAATTTCATTTACTTATTTCCACTTTGTATTTAATTAATATTTGCATATCTCATGACATTATATGTATGCAATATTGGCTGCATTTCTGATAGTTGTTTGTGTGCCATGTTGTTCCAGACCACAGCAAACGTTATTTAGCTTGCAAAGATTGTAAGAAATCCATTAGAAGAAGACACACACATCTATAATTTCCAGGAGTTATCTCATCCTGTGAGAAGCCTCCATTTTTACTAATGATTTCCAATGTTGCAAAAATGTGTAGAATAAAAATGTAAATACAACATTTCTGTCAACAAAGATTTGTGTCAGCCTTTGATAGTAGGCTAATATAGCTAATATAGACACTTACATCATGTGTTGCCTTCATTATAACACTTATATAAGACTTTTAAAGTCATTTTGATAGTAGGCTATTATAGACACATGTGTTGCCTTCATTGTAACACTTATATAAGACTTTTAAAGTAATTTTGATAGTAGGCTAATATAGCTAATAAAGACACATCATGTGTTGTCTTCATTAATACACTTATATAAGGCTTTTAAAGTCATTTTGATAGTAGGCTAATATAGACACATCATGTGTTGCCTTCATTATAACACTTATATAAGACTTTTAAAGTAATTTTGATAGTTGGCTAATATAGACACTTACAATGTGTTGTCTTCATTATAACACTTATATAAGATTTTTAAAGTCATTTTGATAGTAGGCTAATATAGCTAAAATAGATACTTGCATCATGTGTTGCCTTCATTATAACACTTATATAAGGCTTTTAAAGTCATTTTGATAGTAGGCTAATATAGACACATCATGTGTCGCCTTCATTATAACACTTATATAAGATTTTTAAAGTCATTTTGATAGTAGGCTAATATAGCTAAAATAGACACTTGCATCATGTGTTGCCTTCATTATAACACTTATATAAGACTATTAAAGTCATTTTGATAGTAGGCTAATATAGACACATCATGTGTTGCCTTCATTATAACACTTATATAAGACTTTTAAAGTAATTTTGATAGTAGGCTATTATAGCTAATATAGACACTTATATCATGTGTTGCCTTCATTATAACACTTATATAAGACTTTTAAAGTCATTTTGATAGTAGGATAATATAGACGCATCACGTGTTTCCTTCATTATAACACTTATATAAGGCTTTTAAAGTCATTTTGAAAGTAGGCTAATATAGACTCATCACGTGTTTCCTTCATTATAACACTTATATAAGGCTTTTAAAGTCATTTTGATAGTAGGCTAATATAGCTAAAATAGACACTTGCATCATGTGTTGCCTTCATTATAACACTTATATAAGACTATTAAAGTCATTTTGATAGTAGGCTAATATAGACACATCATGTGTTGCCTTCATTATAACACTTATATAAGACTTTTAAAGTAATTTTGATAGTAGGCTATTATAGCTAATATAGACACTTATATCATGTGTTGCCTTCATTATAACACTTATATAAGACTTTTAAAGTCATTTTGATAGTAGGCTAATATAGACGCATCACGTGTTTCCTTCATTATAACACTTATATAAGGCTTTTAAAGTCATTTTGATAGTAGGCTAATATATCTAATATAGACATTTACATCATGTGTTGTCTTTATTATAAGACTTATATACGACTTTAAATTTTTTCGCTGCTCCAGACAGATTAGTTTTTTGTATTTTTGGTCCAATATGGCTCTCTCAACATCTTGGGTTGCCGACCCCTGGTCTAATGCTAGGATTTTGCAGCTTCCAGATGCTGTACGCAGACGTCTACATGGACCGCGCCGAGTTCTGGGAGATGTTCGACGGCACGCTGTACCACAAGCTGAGAAAAGAGCTCGGCTGCAAGGACGCCTTTCCGGAAGTTTACGACAAAATCTGTAAGGCCGCACGACACTGATGCACAACAGCACTTCCCGTGTCAGCGACAGCAGGTTGTATCAGGTGCGTCTTACTGTGAAAGAACTTCTTTCTGTCATTTATATAACCTTTTTAATGATTTATCGCTACCAGCATAAGGCGTTTTCATCCAAATGGCTCACACGTGAAACTCATGACCTCATATACATGTATGTGAAAATGATTCAACCCCATTTGTATTTGCAAAATGTACACATTTCAATAGATGGTCCCTTTTAATAAAAATGACTGCTTGTAATATTTTTTTACATTGAAAATCTGCAAGTTATTTTATTTTTTACTTTTGATCATCGTCCTCTTATTATATATACACTCTAGTACAGGGCTTTTCATTACCTAATGAAAAGGGGCGCAGTTTCAAGAACCCAAGGTCTCAGGGGCCAGATATCGAAATTTAGATGTTTCTTTTGAAAGTACCTCCGCAGTTTATATTCCTTTGAAACTGTGTTTACGTAATTACAAAGTAAACACATCGGCTTTCACACCGCACATGATTCTCCATTTGTCCCAGGAATCTCTCACGTACCCCGCAGCAATGGTTCCATTAGGGCAGCCAGGCTCCCCAGAACAACAACAACAACAACAACAACAACAACAACAACAACAACAACAACAGAACAGCACCAGCAAATAGGATATGTACAAATATGATAGGAAAAGTGATCGCAAAGAAGCAGTTAGTAAAGTAAATATTAATAACACAGAAATTACATTGAACATTATTACACTACAAATGGAGCAATAAAAATAGCAATAGAAAATGCACTATTGATAGTAAATAACAATAATTACCTCTGTTATCAACAATACAATTGTTTCAAATGCACAAAGTCAGCAATTTCAATACATTCATACTTTGTTGTCCAGTCGCTGTTAAAAGTCAGATCGTCGCGATTTATTGATAGATTTTTTTCAAGGTCGATATAAAGGGAGTACTGCGTACAACCCTTATTTTGAATGGATTCCTCAACCCAATTGGGTGATGTTCGGCAGGCCACGTTAAAAGCCATGGCGAGCCACCAGTTGAATAGAACCGCAGTAGTACCTCAACCTACGAACTCAATTCGTAACATAACCGAGCTCGCAAGTCAAGATATTTGTATCTCAAATTAGCAACCTAAAATCATCAGCCCGGAGGTTGGGTCTTGGGCGCAGTTGGGTGTTCCAACAGGACAATGACCCCAAACACACGTCAAAAGTGGTAAAGGAATGGCTAAATCAGGCTAGAATGAAGGTTTTAGAACGGCCTTCCCAAAGTCCTGACTTAAACGTGTGGACAATGCTGAAGAAACAAGTCCATGTCAGGAAACTAACACTTTTAGCTGAACTGCACCAATTTTGTCAAGAGGAGTGGTCAAGAAGTCAAGCAGAAGCTTGTGGATGGCTACCAAAAGTGCCTTATTGCAGTGAAACTTGCCAAGGGACATGTAAGCAAATATTAACATTGCTGTATGTATACTTTTGACCCAGCACATTTGCTCACATTTTCAGTAGACCCATAATAAATTCATAAAAGAACCAAATTTCATGAAGTATGTGCTCCAATCACTCTATCACAAAAAAATAAGAGTTGTAGAAATGATTGGAAACTCAAGACAGCCATGACATTATGTTCTTTACAAGTGTATGTCAACTTTTGATCACGACTGTACATGTGTGTTACTTATAATATCCCATTAGGATCACAAGAGCTTTACACACACGCACGCACGCACGCTCGCACGCACGCACGCACGCACGCACGCACGCACGCACGCACGCACGCACGCACGCACGCACGCACGCACTTGTTATCGTTTGGAAGTTTGGAATGGGGACCAAGTTTTTGATCATCACTTGTGGGCACCACCCTTTCTACAGGTTGTGGAGGCATAAAACCATTTTGTTAAAATGTCCACTGCCCAGTTAGCTCATACACGTCTTTAAATCTCTGGATTGATGAAGTAATGTGCTGATCATTCTTACTGGGGACCCTGGGGGAAAAAAGAGTTAATATGCTTCATGGGGACCAAATTTAAATCATTTTGCATAATTCACACAAATTTGTACGTGACTACTGAGAACCATTTAAAATAAAATAAAATAAGTTCAAATTAAATATGACTTGATCCTCAGAATACAGCACTACAGCTGTCCTCTTATGGGAAGTTTCACCACTTAAATGTTAAAGCAAATCCTGCATCTTCTGTGACATTACTGAAAACTGCTACTTACTGTATTTGTCGGACTATAAGTCGCCGTTTTTTTCATAGTTTGGCCGGAGGTGCGACTTATACTCAGGAGCGACTTATGTGTGAAATTATGAACACATTAGCGTAAAATATGAAATAATATTATTTATCTCATTCACGTAAGAGACTAGACGTATAAGATTTCATGGGATTTAGCGATTGGGAGTGACAGATTGTTTGGTAAACGTATAGCATGTTCTATATGTTATAGTTATTTGAATGACTCTTACCATAATATGTTACGTTAACATACCAGGCACGTTCTCAGTTGGTTATTTATGCCTCATATAACGTACACTTATTCAGCCTGTTGTTCACTAGTCTTTATTTATTTTAAATTGCCTTTCAAATGTCTATTCTTGGTGTTGGGTTTTATCAAATAAATGTCCCCAAAAAATGCGACTTATACTCCAGTGCGACTTATATATGTTTTTTTCCTTCTTTATTATGCATTTTCGGCCGGAGCGACTTATACTCCGAAAAATATAATGAAGTTGTCTGCAACTCCAACTACCATATATAGAAGGATGGAAATCACTTAGGCATCTTCAGAATGGATCTGACTATCATTTAAAAAGGTTTCCCTTTAGGGGACCTGTTTTTTTTGTCCCCATACCGTCAGAGGTCCCCTAAAGGTGACTGTAAACCAGGGGTCCCCAATCTTTTTGACTCCGGGGCCGCATTGGGGTAAAACAATTTGGCTGGGGGCCGCGCTATATACAGTATATATATATATATATATATATATATATATATATATATATATATATATAATATGTAAATGTGTGTGTGTGTATATGTCCATGTATATGTATATGTGTATATATATATATATGTGTATGTATGTGTGTATATATATATATATATATATATATATATATATATATATATATATATATATATATATATATATATATATATATATATATATATATATATATATATATATATATATATATATATATATATATATATATATATATATATATATATATATATATATATATATATATATATATATATATATATATGTGTATATGTATGTATGTGTATTCGTACATATATATTCCTCGCGCACTCATTGACTTAAAGAGCGCACTTGCTGCATGTCACGTTATCGATGGTAAAATGCATTTTTAGACAATATGATTTGCCTGAGTGGCTAGGAGACGGTAGAAAAAGGACTAGTAAGGACAAATTTAAAAAAAAAAAAAATTTTTTTTTTTTTTTTTTTTTAACGGGACTTCCCGCGGGCCGGATTTTGGACGCTGGGGGGCCGTATCCAGCCCACGGGTCGTAGTTTGGGGACCCCTGGTGTAAACAGAGCGATGTCTCCATTAAGTAAGCATTGCCAGAACACGCACACACACACACACACACACACACACACACACACACACACACACACACACACACACACACACACACTCGAGCACCAGTGTGTGTCCACTAGGCGGCAGCACTGTTCCAAGAGATCAAAAAACACTTCCATGGCATGTTAGTTTCAAATAATATACAGACTCTTTTTGATTGATTGAAACTTTTATTAGTAGATTGCACAGTACAGTACATATTCCGTACAATTGACCACTAAATGGTAACACCCCAATAAGTTTTTCAACTTGTTTAAGTCGGGTTCCACGTTAATCAATTCATGGTACAAATATATACTATCAGCATAATACAGTCATCACACAAGTTAATCATCAGAGTATATACATTGAATTATTTATATTATGTACAATATTTACAAGGAGGGTTTAGTTGATATCAGCACTTCAGTCATCAACAATTGCATCATCAGAGAAATGGACATTGAAACAGTGTAGGTCTGACTTGGTAGGATATGTACTGCGATGTCATTCTGCTCAGAACAACAAACCAAATATGATCATGTTTACATAGTTAGTAGAGATGTCCGATAAATGCTTTAAAAATTTAAAGGCCTACTGAAATGAAATTTTTTTTATTTAAACGGGGATAGCAGATCCATTCTATGTGTCATACTTGATCATTTCGCGATATTGCCATATTTTTGCTGAAAGGATTTAGTAGAGAACATCGACGATAAATTTTGCAACTTTTGGTCTCTGATTAAAAAAAAGCCTTGCTACCGCTACCGGAAGTAGCGTGACGTAGTCAGTTGTTCGCCTCCTCATATTTTCCTATTGTTTTCAACGCAGCTAGAGCGATTCGGACCGAGAAAGCGACGATTACCCCATTAATTTGAGCGAGGATGAAAGATTCGTGGATGAGGAACGTTAGAGTGAAGGACTAGAGTGTAGTGCAGGGTGTATCTTTTTTCGCTCTGACCGTAACTTAGGTACAAGCTGGCTCATTGGATTCCACACTCTCTCCTTTTTCTATTGTGGATCACGGATTTGTATTTGAAACCACCTCGGATACTATATCCTCTTGAAAATGAGAGTCGAGAACGCGAAATGGACATTCACAGTGACTTTTATCTCCACGACAATACATCGGCGAAGCACTTTAGCTACTGAGCTAACATGATAGCATCTGGCTCAAATGCAGATAGAAACAAAATAAATAAACCCCTGACTGGAAGGATAGACAGAAGATCAACAATACTATTAAACCATGGACCTGTAAATACACGGTTAATAATTCTCAGCCTGGCAAAGCTTAACAACGCTGTTGCTAACGACGCTGAAGCTAACTTAGCAACTAAGCAACCGGACCTCACAGAGCTATGATAAAAACATTAGCGCTCCACCTACGCCAGCCAGCCCTCATCTGCTCATCAACACCCGTGCTCACCTGCGTTCCAGCGATCGACAGCGCGACGAAGGACTTCACCCGATCACAGATGCGGTCGGCGTCTAGCGCGTCTGCTATCCAAGTAAGTCCTCCTTGTTGTGTTGCTGCAGCCAGCCGCTAATACACCGATCCCACCTACAACTTTCTTCTTTGCTGTCTTCATTGTTCATTAAACAAATTGCAATAGATTCACCAACGCAGATGTCCAGAATACTGTGGAATTTTGAAATGAAAACAGCTATTTTGTATTGGCTTCAATGGGGTACCGATACTCCTGTTTCACTGGCTACGTCACGCGCATACGTCATCCTCCAAAGGAGTTTTCAACCGGAAGTGTGGCGGGAAATTAAAAATTGCACTTTATAAGTTAACCCAGCCGTATTGGCATGTGTTGCAATGTTAAGATTTCATCATTAATATATAAACTATCAGACTGCGTGGTCGGTAGTAGTGGCTTTCAGTAGGCCTTTAATATCGGAAATTATCGGTATCGCTTTTTTTATTATCGGTATCATTGTTGTTTTTTTTGTTTTTTTAATTATTTTTTTATTTTTATTAAATCAACATAAAAAACACAAGATACACTTACAATTAGTGCACCAAACCCCAAAAAACCTCCCTGCCCCATTTACACTCATTCACACAAAAGGGTTGTTTCTTTCTGTTATTAATATTGTGGTTCCTACATTATATATCAATATATATCAATACAGTCTGCAAGGGATACAGTCCGTAAGCACACATGATTGTGCGTGCTGCTGGTCCACTAATAATACTAACCTTTAACAGTTAATTTTACTCATTTTCATTAATTACTAGTTTCTATGTAACTGTTTTTATATTGTTTTACTTTCTTTTTTATTCAAGAAAATGTTTTTAATTTATTTATCTTATTTTATTTATTTTTTTTAAAAAGGACCTTATCTTCACCATACCTGGTTGTCCAAATTCGGCATAATAATGTGTTAATTCCACGACTGTATATATCGGTATCGGTAATTAAGAGTTGGACAATATCGGAATATCGGATATCGGCAAAAAAGCCATTATCGGACATCCCTAATAATTAGTAATAATATGTCTCGCTATCAGATGCCATCATTCAAACACTAAAATATTTATAATTGAATTGTATTTTAGTGTGCATGTATGTGGCTGAGCCTTGAATCTCAAAGCTCAGTGTAGAATTTTTGAGGACAAAAATACATTCATTCCATTTTGTAATAAGGCTGGAACATAAAATGTGAACAAGTGAAGCTGTGAATACTTTGCACTGTATACTTTAAAACAGGGGTGTCCAAACTTTTCCCACTGAGGGCCGCACATGGAAAAATTAAAGCATGCGGGGGCCATTTTGATATTTTCCATTTTCAAACCATGACAAAATATATGGATTTTTTTATTTTTATTTTTATTTTTTTTACCTTTAGGGTTCCCGGGGACCATAAAGGGTCTCAGTCATTAAAATGTTAAAAATAAGTCAAATTATTATTTTTTTGATTTGATTTAACGCTTATAGTAAATCTCTATATCAACTTCAGGTTGATATGAATTAAAAAAAAAAAAGCCTTTTTTGTCAAAGACAACATTTCAGTTTTTTATAGTAAAGCTGAAATATGCAGTACAGGTATTTAGTAATTAGAGCCATAATCAATAATGCAGGACACCATTGATTCATTATTATTTTTGAGTAATCACAGTGTAAAGATGAATAAAATCCCACTAAATACCTTTGGGATCCAAAGGGTGCCCCACTCATTACATTTATTTATTTATTTATTTTTTACTTTCAATACGAGATCAACTTCAGATATATCTGTTAATTTTACCTTTGAACTATTATTTTGGTTTGTTTTATGCTTTGTTTGATGCTTTTATATGGCAACCGCACAATATATGCAATATTTTTTCCACACAAAACGTTTTAAAGTGAAATTTTTTTAAGTAATTGGAGAATTAAAAATAATTCATTATCACATTGATTTTTTGGTAATTTTTTTTTTTTTGGAGCAATGGCAAAAAAAGAAAAATGAAGAAAGACAAAAGAAAATTAAAGCTGCAAGCAGCGTTGGTCGGGCCCGCATATTTGGCAGGTGCTAGTCCTAAGTGTCCAAAAACTTTTGTCTACTGTTAGTCCTAAGTGTCCCAATACTTTTGTTGACATCAGCGCAGTGGTACAGTGGTTCTATTAAGGCTCGTAAAATCACAGCAGCATTATCAGCGCAGCGGTTCCTTGAAGGCTCGTAAAATCAAAACCGTAGCACTTATCCAAACTCTTTTAATATCCGTCAATCAGAAAGGTTCAATCTCTCTCCTGTAGTAGTTTGAAGCCGAAACGACAAACGCGCTCAGAGGAAATAATGTTTGATGTTTGGTGACCGGTTTTAACAAAAATTTAGTTTTGAAGGAGGGATTGCAAACTTCCTGTTGATTTTTGCTGAAGGGTGTCAATCTATGAAATGTAGGTCTAAGGGAGACCTACATAGAGGTTTTTGTTTCATGTCTCTAAGACGTTCCTACCGGAAGTTACAAGCAGTTTTGTCTGTGTTTTCCTCTGAGGAGCAGTTTTGTCTCTGTTTTATTCAAAAATTGCGCTAGAGCGCAAATTTGAGTTTTGGGGTTCGTTTTTTTTTTTATTAGATCGCAATTTCCACCAGTCCTGATGTGTGTGAAAAGTTTGGTGAGTTTTGAAGTATTTTAAGGGGGTCAAATAAGGGGAAATTGCCAACTTCCTGTTGGTTTTTGCCCGAGGATGTCAAATTATGAAATGTAGGTCTACGTCAGACCTACATAGAGGTTTTTGTTTCATGTCTCTACGACCTTCCTAGTGGGAGTTACAGGCAGTTTGTTTTTGTTTTTTCCCTAGGGGGCGCTAGAGCGCAATTTTGATTTTTGGGGTTAGGTTTTTTTACTAAAGTGTTTGGGGCACGTTTTTCTATGTGTGTGTAAAATTTGGTGAGTTTTGAAGCATGTTAAGGGGGGCAAAGTAGTGCGCAAAGCTGCGGAATAATAATAATAATAATAATTAAAGCTGCAAGCAGCGTTGGTCGGGTCCGCATTTTGGCTGGTGCTAGTCCTAGGTGTCCCAATACTTTTGTCCAGTGGTAGTCCTGAGTGAGACCTACATAGAGGTTTTTGTTTCGTGTCTCTACGATATTCGTACTGGGAGTTACAGGAAGTTGTGTCTATGTTTTTTTCCTAGGTGCTGCGGCACAGTGGTTCTTTTCTTTGAAGGCTCGTAAAATCAAAACGGTAGCACGAATCAAAACGCCGTCGTCAACTTTTAATCAGAAGGGTTCAATCTCTCTCCTGTAGTAGTTTGAAGCCGAAACGACAAACGCGCTCAGAGGAGATAATGTTTGATGTTTGGTGACCGGATTAAACAAAAAAATTGTTTTGAAGGAGGGATAGCAAACTTCCTGTTGATTTTTGCTGAAGGATGTCAATCTATGAAATGTAGGTCTAAGTGGGACCTACATAGAGGTTTTTGTTTCATGTCTCTAAGACGTTCCTACCGGAAGTTACAAGCAGTTTTGTCTGTTTTCCTCTGAGAAGCAGTTTTGTCTGTTTTATTCAAAAATTGCGCAAGGGCACAATTTTGAGTTTTGGAGTTTGTTTTTTGTTTTTTTAGATCGCAATTTCCACCAGTCCTGATGTGTGTGAGAAGTTTGGTGAGTTTTGAAGTATTTTAAAGGGGTCAAATTACAGCTCAAAGAGGCAAAAATGAGTGTTTTTAGTCATTTTTTGTCTTGAAGGGGAAATTGCCAACTTCCTGTTGGTTTTTGCCCGAGGATGTTAAATTATGAAATGTAGGTCTAAGTGAGACCTACATAGAAGTTTGTGTTTCATGTCTCTACGACATTCGTACTGGGAGTTACAGGCAGTTTTCTTCCTAGGGGGCGCTAGAGCGCAATTTTTTAAAAGTTTTTTTTACTAAAGTGGTTGGGGCACGTTTTTCTATGTGTGTGTCAAATTTGGTGAGTTTTGAAGCATGTTAAGGGGGGCAAAGTAGTGCGCAAAGCTGCGGAATAATAATAATAAACCTTACAATTACAATAGTGTCCTTTGTCCATGTATAAAGGACTCCCTGTGGGAGTCCTTTATACAGGGTACAGGCGGACCCTAATAATAATAATAATAAAACCTTACAATAACAATGGGTCCTTTCGTCCCAATGCAAAAGGACTCCCGTTGGGATTCCTTTTACAATGGGCCGTGCGGGCCCTAAAAAACAGCCTGCATGGCAGCTTTGTGTCAACTGCATTCCACTTTCTTAAATGTTTTTATTTTTATTTTTGCAATGGCATTTCCAGAATGCGTGGCGGGCTGGTAAGCAATTAGCTGCGGGCCACACTTTGGACACCCCTGCTTTAAAACAATTATGGGATTATTTGAAAACGATATATTCACCTAAATGAAATCATTTTAATGATGTTTCATATTGTCCTAATGAGCGAGCTGTATTAACAGTAACTACATTGCAATGATTTAAAAAAAGTCAGTGCGTCGTCCCGCACACCACTGCCCTGCAGTCACCCTTCATCCTGTTTGCTTTTTTCACACCGAGCAAATGCCAACCTAATGCTGTCCCCATTGTGTGGAATGAAACAACATTCCACATGCTGTAAAAGAATGATAACAAAGAGCTGCTCCCTGCTCTTCCTCTGCTGCAAAGCCTTTACCAGCACCATGAATATGCTACTAACTTGTTACAGCTTAATTGGATTGTTTCTGAGCAGTTTATGCACAAACGACTTATAAAGTACACTAATATTAACCACAATTGACGACCTTATAAGAGGAAATAAGATGTTCATCCTTGATGATGGTTGCGGCACTCGTGCATGCGGCCTATATATATATATATATATAGAGGTTTATTTGAAATAGGGACAGATACAAAAACATAGACATCTGAAACAGTTATCCGATGTATGCATCATAGTGTTTGTAGCCAAAGCTAATTTACAACACTTGTCCCCAACAACAACAACAACACAGATCCAACATCATTAAAATAGGAAAATAAAAAATAGAATGAGTCGATAATAATGATAATAGTAATAATACAGACAAAGTGCAAACTAGATAAAAGCCAAGAATAATAATAACACAGACAAAGTGCAGACTACATAAAAACCAATTAGTAAAAATGAGTAAAAACTAAACATGGGAACACGATTGTTGCTCAACTAGCCATCATTTTGTTTGTTTTTTGAAAGTGACAAGTGCAGGTATACTTTTCAAAGTGTCCGGTAAAGATTAATTAATTAATTGACGCTTCTCTTCTTTTGCAATTTTTCCACCTGTGGTTTCACTTTCCTCGCGCTCGAGAGACAGTGGGACGTAACGTTGCAACTACTTATTCTAACCTTAAAGGCCTACTGAAATTCAATTTTCTTATTTAAACGGGGATAGCAGATCCATTCTATGTGTCATACTTGATCATTTCGCGATATTGCCATATTTTTGCTGAAAGGATTTAGTAGAGAACAACGACGATAAAGTTAGCAACTTTTGGTCGCTGATAAAAAAAAAAAGCCTTGCCTATACCGGAAGTAGCGTGACGTCACAGGAGGAAGGATTCCTCACAATTCCCCGTTGTTTACAACGGAGCGAGAGAGATTCGGACCGAGAAAGCGACGATTACCCCATTAATTTGAGCGAGGATGAAAGATTCGTGGATGAGGAACGTTAGAGTGAAGAACTAGAGAGGCAGTGCATTGTGTATCTTTTTTCGCTCTGACCGTAACTTAGGTACAAGGTCTCATTGGATTCCACACACTCTCCTTTTTCTATTGTGGATCACGGATTTGTATTTGAAACCACCTCGGATACTATATCCTCTTGAAAATGAGAGTCGAGAACGCGAAATGGACATTTAAAGTGACTTTTATCTCCACGACAATACATCAGCGAAGCTCTTTAGCTACTGAGCTAATGTGATAGCATCTGGGACAAATGCAGATAGAAACAAAAGAAATAAACCCCTGACTGGAAGGATAGACAGAAGATCAACAATACTATTAAACCATGGACATGTAAATACACGGTTAATAATTCTCAGCCTGGCAAAGCTTAACAATGCTGTTGCTAACGACGCTGAAGCTAACTTAGCAACCGGACCTCACAGAGCTATGATAAAAACATTAGCGCTCCACCTACGCCAGCCAGCCCTCATCTGCTCATCAACACCCGTGCTCAGCTGTGTTCCAGCGATCGACAGCACGACGAAGGACTTCACCCGATCACAGATGCGGTTGGCGGCTAGCATCGGCTCGCGCATCTGCTATCCAAGTCAAAGTCCTCCTGGTTGTGTTGCTGCAGCCAGCCGCTAATACACCGATCCCACCTACAACTTTCTTCTTTGCAATCTTCATTGTTCATTAAACAAATTGCAAAAGATTCACCAACACAGATGTCCAGAATACTTTGGAATTGTTCGATGAAAACAGAGCAGTTTGTATGGTGACACATTGGGTACGAATACTTCCGTTGCTGTCGTGACGTCACGCGCATACGTCATCATACATAGACGTTTCCAACCGGAAGTTTAGCGGGAAATTTAAAATTGCACTTTATAAGTTAACCCGGCCGTATTGGCATGTGTTGCAATGTTAAGATTTCATCATTGATATATAAACTATCAGACTGCGTGGTCAGTAGTAGTGGCTTTCAGTAGGCCTTTAACTAATATTTTAGTTCAGGGGTCACATGGAGGAAAATCTATTCCCACGTGGGCCGGACTGGTAAAATGATGGCATGGCATGATAACTTAAATATAAAGACAACTTCAGATTTTTCTTTTCTTTTGTCTTACTTGGGCCAAAAAAAAAATAGAACAAGCACATTCTGAAAATGTTCACGTTGCAAATAATCCTCCAAGTTGAGGACAAAAAAAATGGTGCATTTTCAATAACACTATGAACTTAGACTTTGTCTCCGTGTATTTACAAAGCCAATCAACTTGAAGCACTTCCTGTTTAGGATTCTCATGCTGGCAGTTCACCATTAAAAACGTTTGGAAAAGCAATCGAGTGTTTTCCTCAAAACGCCGCATGGGTGAAATCCGCGACTGCCACAACACATTCATTTGTCACCATTCAAATATTACAATGATAATGTTCTAATCATGGCAGACTTGGTAACAGACAACGGAGACAAGTTATTTCGACATAAATGGAGTGCTTACCCAAAATCAACAGGAAACGTCCCCGGCAAGCTGGACCAGACGAACAACTTCTCCATGGAGTGAGTCACACTTTATATTATGATACACGCAGCACGCCATGCGTGTTAGCACAACTACAGTACACGCCGTCTGGCTAGCTGTGTACAAACAAAACATGAAATAATACTGTTAGAAAAAATGTATCTTAAGTTATCACAATACTTTGTGTTGAAATGAGTTCCTGGCGAGAAGACAAAAGCTGTCTTTGAACCTACCGAGAAGAAGGCTTGTAAAACTCCACTGTGTAGGGGGGGGGAAGCAACATGAAGGTGTTCTGTTTCTTTCATGTATTGTAATCAACAGAAAGATATTGTCTTGACCCAAGAACTACAAAACGGAGAGAAAGCAGGGCCGGACTCCCCTCAAGGCAACCTTTTCTGTGAACTGTTTTATGACCTTTTCTGTGAACTGTTTACAACATTTTCTTTGAACTGTTCTGTAACCAAAGGCAACGCTGTTTACGACCCACGTCCCTTTGAAACAGCTGTTGCCATGTAATCAGGGAAAGTCCAAATAAAAGAGGAGGCGTACAATCTTTCACCAGAGCGTGTTGAGACACTGTACAATGGTAAGGTGTCCAGGCGTCTCTCCTCAATTTGAGCCAAATTTTATTCTGTCTCTTGTTTAATTCTTTGCTTCTTGTCTTGTTTAATAGATGTCATCAGTGTTTGAACCTGACAAATACTTTACAGATACTTGATTGTGTGTTCTAATCATGGCAGACTTGGTAACAGACAACGGAGACAAGTTATTTCGACATAAATGGAGTGCTTACCCAAAATCAACAGGAAACGTCCCAGGCCAGCTGGACCAGACGGAACAACTTCTCCATGGAGTGAGTCACACTTTATATTATGATACACGCAGCACGCCATGCGTGTTAGTACAACTACAGTACACGCCGTCTGGCTAGCTCGCTGTGTACAAACAAAACATGAAATAATACTGTTAGAAAAAATGTATCTAAGTTATCACACTACTTTGTGTTGAAATGAGTTCCTGGCGAGAAGACAAAAGCTGTCTTTGAACCTACCGAGAAGAAGGCTTGTAAAACTCCACTGTGTAGGGGGGGGAAGCAACATGAAGGTGTTCTGTTTCTTTCATGTATTGTAATCAACAGAAATAGATTGTCTTGACCCAAGAACTACAAAACGGAGAGGAAGCAGGGCCGGACTCCCCTCAAGGCAACCTTTTCTGTGAACTGTTTTATGACCTTTTCTGTGAACTGTTCGGTAACCAAAGGCAACGCTGTTTACGACCCACGTCCCTTGGAAACAGATGTTGCCATGTAATCAGGGAAAGTCCAAATAAAAGAGGTGGCGTATAATCTTTCACCAGAGCGTGTTGAGACACTGTTCAAGGGTAAGGTGTCCAGGCGTCTCTCCTCAATTTGAGCCAAATTTTATTCTGTCTCTTGTTTAATTATTTGCTTCTTGTCTTGTTTAATAGATGTCATCAGTGTTTGAACCTGACAAATACTTTACAGATTCTCGATTGTGTGTTCTAATCATGGCAGACTTGGTAACAGACAACGCAGACAAGTTATTTCGACATAAATGGAGTGCTTACCCAAAATCAACAGGAAACGTCCCCGGCCAGCTGGACCAGACGGAACAACTTCTCCATGGAGTGAGTCACACTTTATATTATGATACACGCAGCACGCCATGCGTGTTAGTACAACTACAGTACACGCTGTCTGGCTCGCTGTGTACAAACAAAACATGAAATAATACTGTTAGAAAAAATGTATCTAAGTTATCACAATACTTTGTGTTGAAATGAGTTCCTGGCGAGAAGACAAAAGCTGTCTTTGAACCTACCGAGAAGAAGGCTTGTAAAACTCCACTGTGTAGGGGGGGAAGCAACATGAAGGTGTTCTGTTTCTTTCATGTATTGTAATCAACAGAAAGATATTGTCTTGACCCAAGAACTACAAAACGGAGAGGAAGCAGGGCCGGACTCCCCTCAAGGC
Organism: Entelurus aequoreus; assembly: GCF_033978785.1. NCBI lineage: Eukaryota > Metazoa > Chordata > Actinopteri > Syngnathiformes > Syngnathidae > Entelurus > Entelurus aequoreus. The sequence goes on along the minus strand of NC_084757.1, from coordinate 13,290,305 downwards.
AACCTTTTCTGTGAACTGTTTTATGACCTTTTCTGTGAACTGTTTACAACATTTTCTTTGAACTGTTCTGTAACCAAAGGCAACGCTGTTTACGACCCACGTCCCTTGGAAACAGCTGTTGCCATGTAATCAGGGAAAGTCCAAATAAAAGAGGAGGCGTACAATCTTTCACCAGAGCATGTTGAGACACTGTTCAAGGGTAAGGTGTCCAGGTTCTCTCCTCAATTTGAGCCACATTTTATTCTGTCTCTTGTTTAATTCTTTGCTTCTTGTCTTGTTTAATAGATGTCATCAGTGTTTGAACCTGACAAATACTTTACAGATACTTGATTGTGTGTTCTAATCATGGCAGACTTGGTAACAGACAACGGAGACAAGTTATTTCGACATAAATGGAGTGCTTACCCAAAATCAACAGGAAACGTCCCCGGCCAGCTGGACCAGACGGAACAACTTCTCCATGGAGTGAGTCACACTTTATATTATGATGCACGCCATGCGTGTTAGTACAACTACAGTACACGCTGTCTGGCTAGCTCGCTGTGTACAAACAAAACATGAAATAATACTGTTAGAAAAAATGTATCTAAGTTATCACACTACTTTGTGTTGAAATGAGTTCCTGGCGAGAAGACAAAAGCTGTCTTTGAACCTACCGAGAAGAAGGCTTGTAAAACTCCACTGTGTAGGGGGGGAAGCAACATGAAGGTGTTCTGTTTCTTTCATGTATTGTAATCAACAGAAAGATATTGTCTTGACCCAAGAACTACAAAACGGAGAGGAAGCAGGGCCGGACTTCCCTCAAGGCAACCTTTTCTGTGAACTGTTTTATAACCTTTTCTGTGAACTGTTTACAACATTTTCTTTGAACTGTTCTGTAACCAAAGGCAACGCTGTTTACGACCCACGTCCCTTGGAAACAGCTGTTGCCATGTAATCAGGGAAAGTCCAAATAAAAGAGGAGGCGTACAATCTTTCACCAGAGCATGTTGAGACACTGTTCAAGGGTAAGGTGTCCAGGTTCTCTCGTCAATTTGAGCCAAATTTTATTCTGTCTCTTGTTTAATTCTTTGCTTCTTGTCTTGTTTAATAGATGTCATCAGTGTTTGAACCTGACAAATACTTTACAGATACTTGATTGTGTGTTCTAATCATGGCAGACTTGGTAACAGACAACGGAGAAAAGTTATTTCGACATAAATGGAGTGCTTACCCAAAATCAACAGGAAACGTCCCCGGCCAGCTGGACCAGACGTACAACTTCTCCATGGAGTGAGTCACACTTTATATTATGATACACGCAGCACGTCATGCGTGTTAGTACAACTACAGTACACGCTGTCTGGCTAGCTGTGTACAAACAAATATTAAATGTGGGCTGATACTTTACATGTAGCGTAATATGA
>NC_084757.1:13256399-13283899 GCF_033978785.1 Entelurus aequoreus | reverse complement strand
AATAACATTGTAGGAGTTTCTTGTATTGCCCAGCCATGAGTCACAGTGACGTCATCGTCACTCAACCTCTGGACGCTTCGGAGCCATTGAGGGGGGGACTCTTAACGGAACTTGGTCGGCTTCTTATCGTGTGAACAAAGTAGCAGTAGCGGTCTACAAGGACGTCGAACAGGTAACGTGACATTAATGACAAGTTTGGTCAAAATTTCGCACGAATGCGAAGGTAAATGACAATAGCTGGTGTTTACGTTTCGCGTGATGGGTCGTTTAGAAACGATCAAACTTTTAAAAGTCAACGATCCGGTTCTTTACTGTTTTTTTTGTTAATCTCGTCCGTTTTTCTGTTAAAGCCGCGCGACATCGATTAAAATGTTATAGTATTTATAATATTTTTTTCAAACAAACATTTGAGTCATAAACAATTTCAAGTAACAACACAATCCAAGGAGCCGTATGGGATTTGAGTCGTGTTTGGGAATCGAGACAGAAAAGCCCACTCCACTAATAGTATGTGAAACATACGAGTGAGCCTTATTTCCGGGTAAATACCGCTGGTAGATTTTTGGTTCAAACGGTCAACTTCCGTCGATAAATTTGACGTAGCCCGCCACAATCTGCCATTTATTGTCTACTGTTACCAAAACAATGTAAAGTATAGATTCCAACGCGGTTTTAAATTGAACGAAAAACTAACAGCACTGTTGGAAGAAAACTGGCACAACAGCGCCCTCGTATGGCTGCAAAAAAGGCGGGCGCGACAAAGCTGAACATGAATTAAAGGCAATGCAGGATTTATCCTGTTTTGCATTGAGGCGGGGGTCTGCAAAAGAAAAAGATGAGGGAAAAATATATATTTTTGTTTTAATATTGTTTCTGTAGGAGGGCAAACATGACACAAGCCTTCCTAATTGTTAGAAATCTCACTGTTTATATTAAACATGCTTCACTGATGACAGTATTTGGCGCGCAACATTTTGTCCTACTAATTTCGGGGGTCCTTGAACGCACCGTAGTTTGTTTACATGTACAACTTTCCTTGATGCTGCCACAGTGAGACGTGTTTTATGCCACTCCTTTGTCTCGATTTGTCCACCAAACTTTTTATGCTCTGCGTGAATGCACAAAGGTGAGCTTTGTTGATGTTATTGACTTGTGTGGAGTGCTTGCATGACTGCAAGCTAATCGATGCTAACATGCTATTTATGCCAGCTGTATGTACATATTGCATCATTATGCCTCGTATTTTAGGTATATTTGAGGTAATTTTATTTGCAGTTTACGTTTCCTTCAACTTGGACACACACTTCTTTACCTTTGGCCATTCTAAGCCAGTCATTTTCAGGAGTCATTTTCGAATATTGTTCTAAACCCCCCCCCTCGCTCGTTACAGGAGAATCCCTCACCGTCAACAATGGCCGCCATCAGCGTCTCCAACACCACTTTTGCTCTGGAGTTGTTCCGCACTCTGAGTCAAACAAACCCCACCGGGAACGTCTTTGTCTCGCCCTTCAGCATCAGCTCAGCGCTGGCCATGGTCTACCTGGGAGCCAGGGGCGACACGGCTGCACAGATGGAACAGGTAAACCGCACCTGTATCTCAAATGACTAAACACCAAATTAAAATGTACCGTATTTTCCGGACCATAGGGCGCACCGGCCGATGAATGGTCTATTTTCAATCTTTTTTCATATATAAGGCACATTAAAGACGTCATATTACTATTTTTTTCCCCTAAATGTAAAAGACTTCCTTGTGGTCTACATAACATGTAATGGTGGTTCTTTGGTCAAAATGTTGCATAGATGATGTTTTACAGATCATCTTCAAGTCGCTTTCTGACAATCGCTGCCGGATGCGCCGTTTTGTGGGCGGTCTTATTTACGTGGCTCACCTTCGACAGCGTCTTCTCACCGTCATCTTTGTTGTAGCGGTGTAGCGTGCAAGGACGGGAGTGGAAGAAGTGTCAAAAGATGGTGCTAACTGTTTTCAATCAATGTTTTCAATGTTTATTTATATAGCCCTAAATCACAAGTGTCTCAAAGGGCTGCACAAGCCACAACGACATCCTCGGTACAGAGCCCACATACGGGCAAGGAAAAACTCACCCCATTGGGACGTCGATGTGAATGACTATGAGAAACCTTGGCGAGGACCGCATATGTGGGTAACCCCCCCCCTCTAGGGGAGACCGAAAGCAATGGATGTCGAGTGGGTCTGACATAATATTGTGAAAGTCCAGTCCACAGTGGATCCAACACATCAGCGAAAGTCCAGTCCATAGTGGGGCCAGCAGGAAACCGTCCCGAGCGGAGACTTTACTTCAATCAATAACGGAGCAGCATCTCCTCATCCGAAAACAACAAAATGTGTCCCGTGAAAAACCGTCCGACCGGAACTTTACTTATTAAAGTTCCTTGGGTGAATAATGTAAACTCACTACACCGGTATGTTTTAGTGCTTTCATGGCGAGTTTACTGACAGTTATAAGTAAGAACTTTACACTACTTTATATTAGAAATGGCAACAGCGGAGGATGAATGTCCCATAACAAGAAGATAGAGGAAAAAGAAGAAGCTTATCAACTACGGTGTCTACACAGACTACAAAGGCGGATGCACACAATTTTTCAGGATTCATGCAGATCCCAAATACAGATCAGCAGGTACCAGAAGGTAAGAGAAGTTGCTTTTGCATAATATTGCGAAACAAAACGCCAGATATGTCTTACCTTATACACACACCATAATAATACTCCTATGTTGAAGCACAGTACAATCCCATCAAGCGGTGTGGCTTCATAGCTTAACAAAGTCGTACTAAAACATTTTAGATAGATTTTTGAGCGCCGTGTGTAATGTTCTATATTTTCAATGGAACATATAAAATGTTGGTGTCATTTTACCTGAGTCTAGGGCTGCAACAACTAATCGATTAAAGTCGATTATAAAAATAGTTGGCGATTAATTTAGTCATCAATTCGTTGGATCTATGCTATGCGCATGCGCAGAGGCATCCTTAAACATTTTATTTTTTTAAATTTTTATTTTATTTTTTTATAAACTGCAACATGTACAAACAACTGAGAAACAACAATCAAAATAAGTATGGTGCCAGTATGCTGTTTTTTTCCCCAATAAAATACTGGAAAGAATAGAAATGTAGTTTGTCTCTTTTATCCGATGATTAATCGAAGTAATAATCGACAGATTCATCGATTATCAAATTAATCGTTAGTTGCAGCCCTACTTGAGTCATATTGCCATCATATTGCGGTCTACACGTATCTCCTATATTTGACTGCCATCTACTGGTCACACTTATTACACCATGTACCAAATAAAATAGCTTCGAGGTCGGTAAGCAAAACCAGATTTTTTCCGTACATTAGGCGCGTCAAGTTATAAGGCGCACTGTCGAGTTTTGAGGGGAAAAAAAAAAGATTTAAAATGCGCCTTATAGTCTGGAAAATACGGTACACACTTTTAACAGATGGCCATTAAAAATAATCACTTTATCTGATATTGAACTTGTTTTTGAAAAGCCCAGATTTGACTAAAACTATAACACCGGCTTTTTTTTTTTTTTAATAAATGGTTGATTTATATAGGCTAGTAAGGTAAAGTTTTGTACCTGACACCTTTAATGAAGGCTGCAGAAGCAAGGTAGCCGAAACTTGTCAGGTCCAAAACTTTACCTTACTAGCCTATATAAATCAACCATTTATAAATACACATCAGTAGGCTAAATGAACCTCTTCAACATACAACAACGGCTAATTTTTCAGTTGTGCTGCCGTTGATTCCTGCATAGTTTGAGATTTAGAGATATTTTCTTTTGCATTCCTGGGAAAATCCGCCATTCTGTGCTTTCAATTTGCATAATATTGTAAAGCTGTCTTGGTAGAACCTGCAAGGCATGCTGGGAATATTATAAGTTAGTATGAAATTGTATTCATGTGCATCTATATTAGTATGACTGTGCCTAATATTTGCATGTGATCTGAGAGAATAATTGACTGTATTGCTTGCAGATCAATCAAACATTTGCTTTTCCCTTTTCCCTGTTTGTGATCCGATATAAAAGTACCTGCTTTGAAATCTCCCCCTAGGCCCTGTCCTTCAGGTCCGGCGAGGGCATCCACGCGGACTTCCAGACACTCAACGAGGACATCAATTCACCGTCTGCAACGTACATCCTGAAAGTGGCCAATCGTCTTTACGGAGAAAAGACCTCAAAATTCATCACTGTGAGTTTTCAGCGTAAAGTCAAGGAGGAAATTCCACCTACCAGCAATTATTGGTTCGCAGGAATTCCTTGATGCCACACTCAAGTACTACAAGGCAGACCTGAAGCCCGTGGATTTCATCGGGGCTTCGGAGGCTTGTCGAGCAGAGATTAACAGCTGGGTGGAGCAGCAGACGGAAAGTGAGTTCTGCAAAATAATCAACACTCACACTCGGGGTATTTGACTGATGGCTGAATTTACAAAACCCCAAACCAGTGAAGTTGACACGTTGTGTAAATGGTAAATAAAAACAGAATACAATGATTTGCAAATCCTTTTCAACTTATATTCAATTGAATAGACTGCAAAGACAAGATATTTAATGTTCGAACTGAGAATCTTGGTTTTTTTTTTGCAAATAATCATTAACTTAGGATTTAATGGCAGCAACACATTGCAAAAATGTTGTCACAGGGGCATTTTTACCACTGTGTTACATGGCCTTTCCTTTTAACAACACTCTGTAAACGTTTGGGAACTGAGGAGACCAATTTTTGAAGCTTTACAGGTGGAATTATTTCCCATTCTTGCTTGATGTACAGCTTAAGTTGTTCAACAGTCCGAGGTCTCCGTTGTGGTATTTGAGGCTTCATAATGCGCCACACATTTTCAATGGGAGACAGGTCTGGACTACAGGCAGGCCAGTCTAGTACCTGCACTCTTTTACTATGAAGCCACACTGTTGTAACACAAGGCTTGGCATTGTCTTGCTGAAATAAGCAGGGGCGTCCATGATAACGTTGCTTGGATGGCAACATATGTTGCTCCAAAACCTGTATGTACCTTTCAGCATTAATGGTGCCTTCACAGATGTGTAAGTTACCCACTGATGTCGCTTTTTGATGCAGTACCGCCTGAGGGATTGAAGGTCCTTAATATCATCGCTTACGTGCAGTGATTTCTCCAGATTCTCTGAACCTTTTGATGATATTACGGACCGTAGATGGTGAAATCCCTAAATTCCTTGCAATAGCTGGTTGAAGAATTATGTTCTTAAACTGTTGGACAATTTGTTCACGCATTTGTTGACAAAGTGGTGACCCTCGCCCCATCCTTGTTTGTGAATGACTGAGCATTTCATAGAAGCTGCTTTTATACCCAATCATGGCACCCACCTGTTCCCAATTAGCCCGTTCACCTGTGGGATAATCCAAATAAGTGTTTGATGAGCATTCCGCAACTTTGTCAGTCTTTTTTGCCACTTGTGCCCGCTTTTTTGAAACATGTTGCAGGCATCAAATTCCAAATGAGCTAAAAATGCAAAAAAATAACCAAGTTTTCTAGTTGGAACGTTAAATATCTCGTCTTTGCAGTCTATTCAATTGAATATAAGTTGAAAAGGGTCATTGTATTCTGTTTTTATCTACCATTTACACAACGTGACAACTTCACTGGTTTTGGAGTAATTTGATTAAAAGGACACCACATAGGTCAATCGTTAATTTTTTAATACAAAATAACAAAACTGACAGAATAAAATAAATATTTTCTGAAAATAATTTATGACATCGTAGCGGCCCGCTAGTTCAGTTCAAAACTTGGGAGACAAACATTTTTCCACAGAGGAACTTGGACCACTGTAAACACCTTGGCAGATCCTTGCATTGGTATTTTAACCTTGCTCGCAAACATAAAACACTGTGGAGTCCAAACTTTATAACTGAGGCGTCCCTAAAGACACCTATTTAAGTCCTCTTTCTTTTTGACAACACCACATTGTTTTCTCAATGTGGTTTACGTAACTACGGTGTTGCTGTAGTTTGTTTACTGCAGATGCGGTCAGTAGTCATTTGTTCAACTTCTGATTATACTAGTGGCGTTCCTCAAGGTTCCATTTTAGGTCCTCTCTTTTTCATCATTTGGACTATTTAACTGGTGGCCCTTAAAAACAGCAAAGCGCTCCTGTCGGTCTGACAAAATAAATAGGCCAGGATCAAATGTCCACTGTAGAGGATGCTGGTTCTCCGGAATATAAAAAATAAGACTAATAGTGAAGCCCCCTTTAGTCCTTTAGTTGAACAATTTAGTTGAATTACCATTGTTTACAGAATATAAATAAATATACAGTACAGGCCAAAAGTTTGGACACACCTTCTCATTTCAATGCGTTTTCTTTATTTTCATGACGATTGTCTCTGAAGGCATCAAAACTATGACACCTGTGAAGTGAAAACCACTTCAGGTGACTACGTCTTGAAGGTCAACGAGAGAATGCCAAGAGTGTGCAAAGCAGTACACTGCAAAAAGTCAGTGTTCAAAAACAAGAAAAAAAAAATACAAAAATGAGGGGTATTTTATTTGAACTAAGCAAAATTATCTGCCAATAGAACAAGAAAATTCGGCTTGTCAATACTTTCCAAAACAAGTCAAATTAGCTAACCTCAATGAACCCAAAAATACCTTAAAATAAGTTTATTCTCACTAATAACAAGTGCACTTTTATTGGTAGAAAAAAAGAGACATTTTTGCCCAATATGTTGAAAGATATTCTTAAATTAAGTAAATGCTAGTGCCATTATCTTGACATAATGATATGTCATCATGATTTTTTTTTTTCATGCCTGAAGTAAGAAATTATTACTTTAAAAAAGTACTTTTATACTTGTGTTGATGACACAGCTTTGCGACAGTTGATATTCTAGTTTCAAGCATGTTTTACTCAATATAGGTCATCAAATCTCAGCAACAAGCTGTAATATCTTACTGAGATAATTTAAGACCAAAACCCTTAAAACAAGTAAAACACTCTAACATAAAATCTGCTTAGTGAGAAGAATTATCTTATCAGACAGAAAATAAGCAAATATCACCCTTATTTGAGATATTTAATCTTACTTAGATTTCAGTTTTTGCAGTATAATCAGAGCACAGGGTGGCCATTTTTAAGAAACTAGAATATAAAACATGTTGTCAGTTATTTCACCTTTTTTTTTGTTTAGTACATAACTCCACATGTGTTCATTCATAGTTTGATGCCTTCAGTGACAATCTACAATGTAAATAGTCATGAAAATAAAGAACACGCATTGAATGAGAAGGTGTGTCCTCACTTTTGGCCTGTACGTCACTCCAGACGTACGATATTTATTGTACTTCTACGATTAATATTTAAAAAATGTGTACAAATGTATGATATTTTGAGCCCTTAAGTACATGCTATTAGCAAAAAAATTTCCAGTAGTACTGCTAGTTTAACAAAACTGGAAAAAGAAAAAGTAGTCACTGTCTTGGGCCTGTCTTAAAATAGTCAAAGATTCGACGATTCGATTCAGAGGAGTCTGATTGGATATGAACGTCGAGGTTGAATCGTTGGATGTTAAACCCACCCTTGTCCTCTCTGTGGGAGGCAGGTGAGGTAATATAAGCAGGGGCGCCGCGTCGAGTGTGTTGGGAGGATACATACAAATATTAGTAAAATATTACTGTGTGCACTGCGGACAAATAGTTTGTTGTGACGTTGGCCTCCCACATCTCCTATTATAAACCTCGCCGCCAGCCCCGATGGGTCTGATCGCCTAAATATGGACAGTGCTTGGACTCAAAGTTAACGATCCTTCCGCATGTTCCCATACAGAAACTTTCTTACGACTATTCCTTCCTGTTTGGTCAAGTTTAATGTCTTCTTGTTTTGTTCACTTAATTGACATACTGTATTTCAAGTACAGTACATTTAATTCACTTTGTTAAAGTTAAAGTACCAATGAATGTCACACACATGTGTGGTGAAATTTGTCCTCTGCATTTGACTCACCCCCTGGGAGGTGAGGGGAGCAGTGGGCAGCAGCGGTGGCCGCGCCCGGGAATCATTTCTGGTGATTTAACCCCCAATTCCAACCCTTGATGCTGAGTGCCAAGCAGGGAGGTAATGGGGCCCATTTTTGTAGTCTTTGGTATGACTCGGCTGGGGTTTGAACTCACAACCTACCGATCTCAGGGCGGACACTCTAAAAACCACTAGGCCACTGAGTATTCATGTTTAAGTACTAGAGCACATCCATGTGATGTTACTGACACCTAGTGGCCAGTCTGTGTACACTACACCACAAGTCCCCAACCTTTTTTTGCACCAGGGACCGGTTTAATGTCGGCATTATTTTCCCAGTCCGGCCTTCCACGTGTGGCAAATAAATACAGCAACAATAAGTACATGAAGAATACAACTTAGCAGATGGAAATAAGCCTTTGGCTACAATCTGGCATATTTTCATTGTATATGTTTATTAATGTGCATATATATAATGTTAAAATAAGATATAACAAATGGTTACTTCCTAAAATGAGTTTATGTTGCACGTCTGTGAACAAGCTTATTAGTGTGTCTAGTGGGCAGGTGAAAGTTATCCATTTTCTACCGCTTGTCCCTCTTTGGGTCGAGGGTGGTGCTGGAGCTTATCCCAGCTGCATTCGGGTGGAAGGCGGGGTACACCCTGGACTATGTTTATGCATCACAGACTGGTACCGGTCCCTAGACCGGTGGTTAGGGACCACTGCAATACAACATAATTATCATCTGTTTATTTATCCTAAACAAATAACTATGAACATCTTTAGTTGAATACAGCCCTATTTCGCCTATAAAGTGCTCTGAAAACATCCAAAAACCTCCATCAACGTTTTATATACATTTTGTGAGTATATACAGTATGTAATGTAGCAACATTCATAATAACTTGCATTCATTTCACAAACGCATTACAACGTTCGCTATTTCCTTCAACAACTACTACTACTAATCATGGCAGACTTCATAAGAGCCAACAAAAGCAACTATGGGACAAATGATGATCCAGAACTCTATATTTTTGAGCATGAATATAAGGAGGATGAACTTAGACGCAGATCTTGTTTTAGTGTCGCACAAAGCATTTTGTATAGCTAAGTGCTGAACAAGAACATCTATGAATGTTCTCATTCGTCCAGGTCATTGTCATCTCAGGGCGTTCAATCGATCACAACTGGAGTGTTTGGTTTGTCTTGGAAGATGCTTCATCAGTTCGTGCTCATAGACTTAGATTGGTCAGATCTAGTCTAGCGGCTGGTGCCTAAACCCCAAATATAACATTGACTTCTTGCTTTGTCTTGTGCATTGTTGTCAGATAAGATTAAAGATCTCCTGAAGCCAGGAACTCTCAGCCCGACGACAAGATTAGCTCTGGTCAACGCCATCTACTTTAAAGGCAAATGGAAGCACATGTTCAACCCAGGCAACACCTGTGAAATGCCCTTTAAAGTCAATCAGGTGAAAAGAATGATCCGCGTGTCTCACACAGATGGTTTATTGCAAGGCAATGACTCTTACGTCGGGGTTTGATATTTGTCAGAATGTGACCACGAAGGTGCAAATGATGTATCTGAAGGAGAAACTTCCGTACAACTACATCCCTGAGCTGGGTCTGCAGATCCTAGAGATGCCATACAAAGGTGATGAGCTCAGCATGGTGATCCTGCTTCCGGAGGAGTCTACTGATGGCTCCGACCCGCTGCTGAAGGTATGCAACACTACAACAATGACCTTCATGCTCGGATGATCTGGTTAGAAGTTATTAGGTTACCGTATTTTCCGGACCATAAGGCGCACTGCCGATGAATAGTCTATTTTTGATCTTTTTTCATATATAAGGCACATTAATTAACCTCTTAAGGCCCAAGCTGTTTGTTTACATGCTTTTTTTTTATTTCTCTTTGCTATTTGGGCTTATTGGACCCTAATTAGAATAAAAACCAAGAATAATCTTTTGATATGATGTACTTAGTCCATAAGTACACAAACGTGTACTTCATGTTTAGTGACATGCTAATTCTTTTTTTACACTTTTTTTCCCAAATTCCATTGTATGTTATACTCTTCTGACACCACCAGATGGCAGTATAAGTGTCCACATAAGCGGCCATAAGACCCCAATTCAGTTGTGTACACAATTTTGGAAATAAGAGCTAAAAGGTGCTGTCCACCCATGTGGCCACTAAGCCTTTAGAGGTTTTAAAGGAGTCATATTATTATTTATTTTTTCTAAATGTAAAACACTTCTTTGTGGTCTACAAAACATGTAATGGTGGTTCTTTGGTCAAAATGTTGCATAGATGATGTTTTACAGATAATCTTCAAGTCGCTTTCTGACAATCGCTGCCGGATGCGCCGTTTTGTGGGCGGTCTTATTTACGTGGCTCACCTTCGACAGCGTCTTCTCACCGTCATCTTTGTTGTAGCGGTGTAGCGTGCAAGGACGCGAGTGGAAGAAGTGTCAAAAGATGGCGCTAACTGTTTTAATGACATTCAGACTTTACTTAAATCAATAACAGAGCAGCGTCTCCTCATCCGCGGCTCACTAGTTCAACAACAATGACGGAAATGTGTCCCGCGAAAAACCGTCCGACCGGAACTCTCTAATAACTAAAGTTCCTTGGGTGAATAATGTACGCTCGCTACACCGGTATGTTTTAGAGCTTTCCTGGCGAGTTTACTGACAGATATAAGTAAGAACTTTACACTACTTTGTATTAGAAATGGCAACAACGGAGGATGAATGTCACATAACAAGAAGATAGGGACAAAGAAGAAGCTCACCGGACTACAAAGGCGGATTTTCAGGATTTATGCAGATCCCAAATACAGATCAGCAGGTACCAGAAGGTAAGAGAAGTTGCTTTTGCATAATATTGCGAAACAAAACGCCAGATAATATGTCTTACCTTATACACACACCATAATAATACTCCTATGTTGAAGCACAGTACAATCCATCAAGCGGTGCGGCTTCATAGCTTACCAAAGTCCTACTAAAACATTTTGATAGATTTTTGAACGCCGTGTGTAATGTTCTATATTTTCAATGGAGCATAAAATGTTGGTGTTGTTTACTTGAGTCATATTGCAGTCTACACGTATCTCTTATGTGTGACTGCCATGTATATGTATATATATATATGTATATGTCTATGTCACATTATCGATGGGAAAATACATTTTTAGACAATATGATTTGCCTGAGCGGCTAGGAGACACTGAGAGTAACAAACGGTAGAAAATGGATTAGAAAGTACAGATTTTTAAAAATAATTTAAATTTTTATTTTTATTTTTTATTTTTTAGCTTTGGACTTTCTACGGGCCAAAAATCTGGCCCGTGGGCCGTAGTTTGGGGACCCCTGGTCTACCGCCTCCCTGAACAGCGCACCCTCAGTGTGTTAAAATGGTTTCTGTTGTCTCCAGATTGCGATCACACGCAGGTTGGAGAGCACAATAAGATGAATGTGGAGGACACATAATGGCAGTAGAACACGCAAATAACTAATTTAAATAGGGCGTTCTACACCTCTTTTCAATTGTACACACAGTCTTAGTAGATCACAATCAACACGCCCACGAGTACACACAGTTTGCACACGCATTTGGTATTTGGGTCTTAGTAGATCAGGCCCATAGTGTCACACAGTACAGCCCTTTAAGGTGTGAGGTATTTACAAACCGCATCCGCCCACAATCTCAACAAGATAAGCCGAGCACAGAACCCGTTTCTAAGAAAAGCTGAGTCAAATGGAACAAAGGACTAAACCCCCTTCTTGGTGAGAGTAATTCTGCTCTTAAGAGAGAGGAGAAGACATTTTGAGAGGAGCCCTGAGCTGACAGGATGTCTCCCTTTTTGGGGTGTCCGCCGGAATTGTACATCATTGCAGTGTTGGCGGAGGAATTTTCGAAAGTCATGAAAATGGGGTCCCACTTTTTTGTAAGCGTTTTGAAAACAAATGATAAATGTATGCATTATCCTCTTATATCTCACATTCTATATTGTGTTTTGGAAAAAGGTTGTCATAAACGTTACTTCATTCATTGAAAAAATAATACAAAAGAAAACAAATGTTTATGCATACGTAAATGTATTCAGTTATAAACATTCATTCACTTTCTTCTTTCCTTCATGGATCTAAACTTTACCGCTGCCGGTATTTCTTTATATATTTTTGTTGTAATATTTTCAGAATGGGTTTGTTCTATTTTTGGCCAAAGTAAGACAAAGAAAACAATCTGAAGTTGTCTTTATTTTTTAGTTTTAATGCCATGATTTTAATAGTCCGGCCCGCGTGTGCACAGATTTTCCTCCATGCGGCCCCTGAGCTAAAATTAGTTTGACACCCCTGTGCTAATTCGTCTCATCTCGAATATAATAAAATATAACATAATAAATTACAACAAAGCCTGTTGCAGCCTTCCATACAAGTTATTTGGGCACTACTCCTCAACGAGGACATTAATACACTAAATTGTGTCAAATTTATGTGGAATATTACATACAGTTTATTATTTTATACTATTATTACATTAAATTGTATCACATTTCTGTAATATATTACATATTATTTACTATTTTATATTATATTATTATTATTACATTAAATTGTATCAAATGTATGCAAAATATTACATACAATTTACTATTTTATATCATTATTTTTTATGATTATAAATAATAATCATTATTAATAAAAAAAATAAGAATACATTTTAATATTATTATTATTATTATGACATTATTATTGTGTTATTTGACACAAAAACAATTTTGAGAGTTTTTTTTCCTTTAAAATTAATTTAAAAAATGTCAATGAAAGCAAAACACTAGCAAAATTTGGGCATACATTATTTGCAATGGACGGCAATAGTATATTGTTTTAAAAAATACATCTATTTTATTTTATTACAAGAGGTTAGTCAATTAACGACAAAGAAGTTTAGCTGTAATGTTTCAATTTTCATCAATTGTTTTCCTATTATGCGCCAAAATGGACAATCTGGTGTTATTTTATACAAAAACTAAATTTTGACAGTTGATCTCCTTTAAAATTAATTTTAAAAATGTCTATTGTTTTTATCTAATAAGTTGTAGGTGTATTTATTTCAGTAAAAAAGTGTAAAAAGTGTTTTGCTTCGGTCATGAAATGATGACAATGGTGTGCCAGGGCATACATACATTATTTATTTAACACTTAAATCTCTAGAGTCTACATCAACTTCACATCTATCCGTCAATTCTAAGTTGTTTTTTTTTTATGTTGTTTTTTTGTTTCTTTGTTTTCTGCCCTTTTTGTCAAAGAAAACTGTTTTTTTTTTATGGCAAACACACAAAATATGCAAAATCTTCCACAAAAAAAACATTTTTCAAAGTGGAATATTTGATGTGAGGTAATCAGAGCCTTGGATAGGTCAATAATTCATAAAAACATTGATTTTGATTCAATATTATGTTTTGAGCAATGACAGTTTTAATGAAAAAAAATAGCTTTGTTTTATTAGTCAACATTGCAACTTTCTCTAAATTACATTTCACCTGTAAGCTTTTTTATTCCACTTTTGTTATATTTTTGTTTATTTTAATAGTACTTTTAGAATGTGCGGTGGGCCTTTAAAACATTAGCTGCGGGCCACAAATTGCCTCCGGGCCACACTTTTGACACCCCTGCTATGGATAATAAAGCATTTAATCTGATAAGTCTATCGACAAAAAGCAGAGCCTGGCGACGTATGCGCGTTTATTATAACGCACAGTCAGCATCTCTGCTTCAGTAAACAATGACGGTGATGACGTCACTGTCAGCGATGCTAACTTGTCAGCCACTTCTCCAAGAGACTCCTTTTGAACACTCCTCGCACATTAACACTTCAAAAGGCACATATTTGCCCCGTTTGTTGACCTGCAAAGTATGTTTTTGGGCTGGAGGAGTCTGGTCAGGTGCTGGTTAGCTTGAAGCTAACAGCGGGAGATAAAAGTGAAGTTTCCATGGACTCACAAAGACTAAAACAAGTCATTTACTGGAGTCATGGCACAGGATGAAGTTAAAAAAGTTGACTTTACACTCACCTTAGTGTTTACCATGAAGTCTTTCTTTTGACAGCCCCTAGCGGTAAAGTTGTCCGAGTGCAAACTGAGGCAGTATTTGTCATTGATAAAACTTTTGACGAATCAAAATTTAAGAAATTGTACCGGAAATGTCATTACTTTGAAGACAACCAATAAAAACGCAGAGAAGGCAGGGTCGGTACAAAAATAATAAAGGAAAAAATCTGCGTCCCGGGGACGTGTGGACTTACGAAAATGCGCGTCCTTTCTGATTTCAATGCGTAAAACGACACAAAGTGCGTTAACGTCAACAGTGTGTAGACCATACTTGCCAACCCTCCCGTTTTTAGCGGGAGAATCCCGGTATTCAGCGCCTCTCCCGACAACCTCCGGCAGAGATTTTCTCCCGACAAACTCCCGGTATTCAGCCGGAGCTGGAGGCCACGCCCCCTCCAGCTCAATGCGGACCTGAGACTGAGTGGGGACAGCCTGTTCTCAGTCCGCTTTCCCACAATATAAACAGCTTGCCTGCCCAATGACGTCATAACATCTAGGGCTTTTAGAGAGTAGAGTGGACAACTGCGCACACAACAAGGAGACGAAGCAGAAGAACGAGGAAATTACAGAAATGGCGACGCCATCGACGAGCAAGATGAAGAAATACGCTTGCAAGTTCCAAAACGAATGGAAACAAGAATTTCAGTTCATCCAGGACAGTTCGAAGGGGAAGGTGTATGTTGCCTGTAAATATGTAAAACAGACTTCTCCATTGAACACGGTGGCCGAAATGATATACTCATCATGAACGGAGAAGTTAAACAGGACAATACTGCCATCTAATGGATAGCCACCGGAACACTGAAATTCAAGTATTTCTTTTATGTAAATAAAATAAATATATATATATATATATATATATATATATATATATATATATATATATATATATATATATATATATATATATAGCTAGAATTCATATATGAAATATGAAGTACTCGAGTTGGTGAATTCTATCTGTAAATAACCACGCCCCCCGCCCCCGACCAAGCCCCTACCTCCGACCTCCCGATATTGGAGGTCTCAAGGTTGGCAAGTATGGTGTAGATAGAAGTTTGCGCGAATCAAAATTTACGACCAATAAAAACACAATAAAAGGGGACGTATATTTGACCCGGCAAATATAAACAAAACAAAAAACCGTCGGAAAGCGATAATCAATAAAAAAAACAAACAAGCAAACTGGAGTTTTGAGCCGAAGAAGGCAGTGTCTGTAAAAAAAAAACGCTTACCTCCGGAAACGCGTCCTTTCGGATTTCAATGCGTAAAAAGACACAAAAAGTGCGTTCACGCCAACACTGCAAAAAGTCAGTATTCTAAAACGAGGGGTATTTTATTTGAACTAAGCAAAATTACCTGCCAATAGAACAAGAAAATTCGGCTTGTCAAGACTTTCCAAAACAAGTAAAATTAGCTAACCTCAATGAACCCAGATACCTTAAAATAAGTATATTCTCACTAATAACAAGTGCACTTTTCTTGGTAGAAAAAAAAAGAGACCTTTTTGCTCAATATGTTGAAAAGTATTCTTAAATTAGATAAATGCTAGTGCCATTATCTTGACATAATGATATGCACTCGGCATCATGATTTTTTTTTTCATTCTTGAAGTAAGAAATTATTACTTTAAAAAAGTAGTTTTATACTTGTGAGTAGAGATGTCCGATAATGGCTTCTTTTGCCGATATTGTCCAACTCTTAATTACCGATTCCGATATCAACCGATACCAATATATACAGTCGTGGAATTAACACATTATTATGCCTAATTTTGTTGTGATGCCCCGCTGGATGCATTAAACAATGTAACTTTACCATGAATTGATTGCAGCTAGAAAAGGAGCTCACTCACTCCACGCTGAGCCAGTGGACCAAGAGGGACGACATGGACGTCTACACAGACGTGGTCGTTCACCTGCCCAAGTTCAAGCTGGAGGAGGAGTACGAGTTGAACGAACCCCTGGCCAAACTGGGCATGACAAATGTGTTTTGCGCCGCCAAGGCCGACCTTTCCGGAATGAACGGCGAGGGAAGGCTGTCCTTGTCCACGGTGGCCCACAAGGCCTTCGTGGAGGTAAACGAGGAGGGCAGCGAGGCCGCTGCAGCCACCGCCGGCATCGCGTCTTTCTGCATGCTAATGAGGGAGGAACACTTTAACGCAGACCACCCCTTCCTCTTCTTCATCAGGCACAATAAGTCCAAGTCTGTCCTCTTCCTCGGCAGGTTCTCCTCTCCCCAATAGAGAGAACTCAAATCCATGAAGAAAGAGTTGGAAAATTTCATTTTTCTCAATCCATACTAGGGTTGTCCCGGTACCAAACTGTATTTCGATACTTTTCTAAATAAAGGGGACCACAAAAATGGCATTATTGGCTTTATTTTAACAAACAATCTT
Organism: Entelurus aequoreus; assembly: GCF_033978785.1. Taxonomy (NCBI): domain Eukaryota; kingdom Metazoa; phylum Chordata; class Actinopteri; order Syngnathiformes; family Syngnathidae; genus Entelurus; species Entelurus aequoreus. The sequence continues at coordinate 13,267,326 of NC_084757.1, read as the reverse complement.
AGGGTACATTAAACATATGTTTCTTATTTTGTCTTTAAATAAAATAGTGAACATACTAGACATCTTGTCTTTTATTAGTAAGTAAGCAAACAGGCTCCTAATTTAGTCTGCTGACATATGCAGTAACATATTGTGTCATTTATCATTCTATTATTTTGTCAACATTATTAAGGACAAGCTGTAAAAATGTATTATTAATCCACTTGTTCATTTACTGTTTATCTGCTTATTTTCTGTTTTAACATGTTCTATATACACTTCTGTTAAAATGTAATAATCACTTATTCTTCTGTTGTTTGATACTTTACATTAGTTTTGGATGATACCACACATTTAGGTATCGATCCGATACCAAGTAGTTACAGGATCATACATTGGTCATATTCAAGGACATATTTCCTGAGTTTATAAACATAATATGACTTTTTTTTTAAAGAAAAAAGATTTTGTGACGATAAAAAATATTGATGTAATCATAGTAGTATCGACTAGATACGCTCTTGTACTTGGTATCATTACAGTGGATGTCAGGTGTAGAACCACCCATGGAATTTGTTTACATTTAGCGGTTAGCTGTTGTATCCTCCTACGGTGTGTAGTGAAGCATGTTTGGATGATACTTGTAAGAAACTTACTTTATTTGTCGCCATGGAGGCGAGGATTAGTGATTTAGAAGTAGCTAAAACACTGCCGACTGCGAATGGACGTTAGCCGCTAGCTATCTATCTAGCGCCTCTTCCTGAGGGCGTTTCAGTGTTATAACTTCACCTTTATCGTTAGTTTTTAAGCCAAAATGCGTCCGTTCTCCCTTTTCTGTCTACACACTGTGTCTGCTTGTAAGTACTCTGTGATTGTGCGCTGCCGAACATGCTCGTCTGCTTGTAAAACCAGCAATGTCACGACGTGAGGGCGGCACGCCCATAGACATTTTATAAGTAGACGCAGCATCGACCTACTGGCGCTGACGAGACGCAGAGCCACCGTCTTGGAGTAAAAAAAAAAAAAAAGTAGATTAAAAGAGTTCAGTTTGGTAAAATTGTTTTCGCTAATCGTATATAATTTTGGAATTTATACATAATTCTTAAACTATTTATAAATATAAACTATTTCCTGTCAAATAAAAACAAAAAAAATCTCACAGTTTAGTTTGGTAAATTCCACCCAAAAAATCTGGAAAGGCGGATTTTCACACGATTCGTTTTTTTTACTGACCTTTTAGAATACACGTTTTCCCATATTCCGTTTTATGAGATACAAATGTTTGAGCAAAATCAATTGTGCAAAAATAACAAAAGAAAAGCAAAATTGATTCATTCAAAACCTCTCTTGGCTCTCCTGTCCTGTGTCCAATTACATGCACAAGTTTGTATACAATATAATAACATAGAAGTGTAATAATAACAATATGAACAACGACATGACAAAAGCACAACACATACAAAATATATTATGACCTAATGTTTTTAAAATGTCTCTTTAGTTCTCCTCATTTTATGGATTTAGTCTTGTTTTTTTGTCCTTCTCATTCTTATGTAATGTAAAATTATAGATTTTTTCTAATTGTATTAATTGGCAAAAAATAAAATTTTTCTTCACAATATCACAGCTTCATCATTGTACTGTTTAATGCAATTTATTTTACGCAATATTACAATTTCAGTCTTACGTTTTTTTATAATAGGCTTGGTCAGACTATAAAAATTTGAGTAAAAAAAATGTATTTAAAAGAGTTCAGTTTGGTAAAATTGTTTTTGCTGACAGTATGTAATTTTGGAATTTATGCTCCATTCTTGTAATATTACAAAAGTATTTCCTGTCAAATAAAAACAAACAAACCTCACTGTTTAGTTTGGCAAATCCCACCAGACAAATCTCTAAATAACCACATTGGGTGTTTGGGAGGGCGGATTTCCCCACAATTAATTTTTTGTCCGACAGTAACACGTTTTCCCATATTCCGTTTTATGAGATACAAAATGTTTGAGCAAAAATAACAAAAAACAAAAGCAAAATTGATTCATTCAAAACCTCTCTTGGCTCTCCTGTCCTGTGTCCAAATACTTGCGCGAGTTTGTAAACAATATAATAACATAGAAGTGTAATAATAACAATATGAACAACAACATGACAACAGCACAACACATAAAAAATATATATATATTATGACCTAATGTTTTTAAATTGTCTCTTTAGTTCTCCTAATTTTATGGATTTAGTCTTGTTTTGTTGTCCTTCTCATTCTTATGTAATGTAAAATTATAGTTTTTTTCTCATTGTATTAATTGGCAAAAAATAATTTTTTCCCTCACAATATCACAGCTTCATCGTTGTACTGTTTAATGCAATTTATTTTACGCAATATTACAATTTCAGTCATACGTTTTTTTGTAATCGGCTTGGTCAGACTGCAAATATTTGAGTAAAAAAATTAGATTTAAAAGAGTTCAGTTTGGTAAAATAGTTTTTTGCTGACAGTATGTAATTTTGGAATTCATGCTTCATTCTTGTAATATTACAAAATGATGTCCTGTCAAATAAAAACACACAAACCTCACTGTTCAGTTTGGCAAATCCCACCAGAAAAAAATCTCTAAATAACCACATTGGGTGTCTGGAAGGGCGGATTTTCACACGTTTTCCTATATTCCGTTTTATGAGATACAAATGCTTGAGCAAAATCAAATGTGCAAAAATAACAAAAACAAAAGCAAAATTAATTCATTCAAAACCTCTCTTAGCTCTCCTGTCCTGTGTCCAAATACTTACACAAGTTTGTAAACAATATAATAATATATAGAAGTAATGTAAGCAATATAAACAAAAAGTATATAAGTAATATAAGAAGTAATATAAACAAGTATATAAGTAATATAGAAGTAATGTAAACAATATAATCAAAAAGTATATAAGTAATATGAACAAGTATATAAGTAATATAGAAGTAAACAATATAAACAAAAAGTATATAAGTAATGAGTAATATAAGAAGTAATATAAACAAGTATATAAGTAATATAGAAGTAATGTAAACAATATAAACAAAAAATATATAAGTAATATAAGAAGTAATGTAAACAAGTACATAAGTAATGTAAGAAGTAATATAAACAATATAAATAACAACACGACAAAAGCATCGGCAATTGTGACGAAAACTGAAAGTATCGAACTCACCACGCTCGTATCGGACCAGCCTCAGTATTGACATGATAGATATTGGCATCGGCCCGCCTACCGCGGACTCTGGAGTCGACTCTGCACTGCACGCTCGCAGGTACGTGAATATCAGCTGTTTTCACCTAAAAGTATTGAAATAGTAACTCAAATGGCATTGTTATAATGCGTGGCGGTATAAAAACGGGCATGGTGACATTAATATAACCAGCTAATGTTCGCCGCCGGCGTGTGTTGTTTGTAACCTTGCCACTCATTAGCCACACTTGTGCTAACTCGGCTAGCAACCGTGCCGCCGCGTACAAAGTTACAAAACCCAAAACGTCACTTTTACAAACGTCATGTTTCGGAAGTGTAAGTTAAAGTTATACTTCTTTTTTGTCGTCGTCTGGTTTTATTTTGCGGTTATTCTGGCTGGCTTGAGGTTAGCCTCGCCGTGCTAGCCGCGCGGGTCCTTTAAAGTCGGTCTCCATGACAACAACAGCCCGGAAGTGGCTCCATTTCTGCAATGAATGCCCGTATAAAAAGAAATAAAATACTGCATGCTGAAGGACAACTTGATACGAACTACCATAGACGCAGCATTGGCTGGTGTGACGCGAGAAATTGGGCCGCCATCTTGAAGTGGTGATGAGGAGCCGGCGAGCAGCCTAAACTGACAGTTGACAGGTAGAAAACAAAGATGGTGTTCAGCGTTTTCCTGCTCAAATGAGCGGACTGTTGAAAATAGGAATCGGGGGGATTACTTTTCACAAGTAAGATTTTAACATCAACGTACTATTGGTTGTATTTTTTGAAAAGAATATTACCACAGAGTTGAGAAGGAGCAAAGATCTTCAATAGTACTGAAATTGTAGCCGGTAGCAAACAAGAGTATGACCATAATAGAATTGCTTGTCAATGAAATTAATTACATTTAAAAATGTCATACTTGAATATAGGGCTGGGCGATATATCGATATACTAGATATAGCGCGGGTTTGTCTCTGTGCGATATAGAAAATGACTATATCGTGATATTCGAGCTAGGGCTGGGCGATATACGCGATATATTGCGGGTTTGTCTCTGTGCGATATAGAAAATGACTATATCGTGATATTCGAGTATACGTTCTCACGCAGTTGCTTTTAGCTGCTGGCATTACACTACAGGCTCTCCTCACTCTTTCCTGTGTCTCCTTCTCGCAGACAGACAAGCGCACCTTCTTACATACGTCACATACGTATACGCCCTCGCGCAGCAAAGAGGTAGCAGCATTGCTAAAGTTAGCTGTGATGCGAGCGGTAATACGAGAGAAAGAAGGTGCGAATCTGGTAACAAATGAAGGAAGAATTAATTCCCAAGAAAAACAGCAGGGGGTCCATCGTCTGGCGGTGGTTTGGCTTCAAGTGGGAATATGTCGAACAGACAACCGTAATTTGTCAAGTGTGGGGCGAAAGCGTTGCTATAAAAAGTAGCATTACTGCTAATTTGTACCATCATTTGAAAAGTCACCCGCTAGAGAATGAAGAGTGCTTGAAACTCCGCATGTCAACATTTCCGTTGGGTGCCACACGCCCACACCATCAAAATGTCGAGGCAAACATTTCCAGATCAACACCGTATGAAAAAAATTGTTATTTTTTTTTGTTGTGATTTCCCTCTCCGCATGAAAGTTTAAAATGAGCATATATTAATGCAGTATGAAGAAGAATGTTTTAATGTAGACACATAGAATCATCATACTGCTGTGATTATATGCATCAAGTGTTCATAAGGCTAAGGCAAAATATTGAGATATATATCGTGTATCGCGATATGGCCTTAAAATATAGCGATATTAAAAAAAGGCCATATCGCCCAGCCCTAATTCGAGGATACATTCTCACGCAGTTGTTTAGCTGCAGGCATTACACTGCATGCGTTTCCCACTCTTTCTTGTCTCTCCTTCTCACAGAGACTTAAAACAAGCGCACCTTCTTACACACGTCACACATGCAACGTCACACGCTCCCGCGGAGCAGACAGGTAGCGACATGGTAACGTTAGCTGTGATGCTAACGGTGCGGTGCGGGTGGTAATATGAGAGAAAGAAGGTGGGAATCTGGTAGCAAATGAAGGAAGAAGAATTAATTCCCAAGGAAAAACAGTACGGGGTTCATCGTCTGCCGGTGGTTTGGCTTCAAGCGGGAAGATGTTAAACAAGTATGCGGCAAAAGCGTTGCTACAAAAAGTAGCACCATTGCTAAAAGTCACCCGCTAGAGAAAAAGGAGTGCTTGAAACTCCGCATGTCAACATCTCCATTCGGTGCCACACCAACAAAATGCCAAAGCAACCATTTCCAGATCAACACCGTATGAAAAAAATAGTCAACAACAGAAGGAGATAATGTCCGCAGGAACCTACCACATAGTAAAGGACATACACTATTTGATTTCCTATTATGCAACTCATTTTTATTTGACACTTATTGAAATATCTTGTGTGACATCATGCACAAAAGTGCACTTTATTTGTTTTAAACTATTGTAGTGGCGTTCTGTACAAAAAGTGCACTTTAATTTAGTGTTGTTTTGATTTGTCATCTTGGTGACATCATTCACAAAAGTGCACTAATAGCTTGTTTTAAAATGTCTCTGACAATCTTGCACTTTCTGTTTTGAAATGACATGAATGTTTGTGCCACTGTTTAATAACTGTTTAATAAATACACTTTTGGTAAATTGACTTAGTTGTGATTTCCCTCTCTGCATGAACGTTTAAAATGAGCATATATTAATGCAGTATGAACAAGAATGTTTTAATGTAGACACATAGAATCATCGTACTGCTGTGATTATATGCATCAAATGTTCATTCAAGGCTAAGGCAAAATATCGAGATATATATCGTGTATCGTGACATGGCCTAAAAATATCGAGATATTAATAAAAGGCCATACCGCCCAGCCCTACTTGAATAACATAAAGTTGAAATAAATGATGAAGATAAGGATTGTAAAAGCCAACAGGGGTAAAAGTTAGGACCACAGTCCAGATTGTGTAAGGGGGGGTAATATATGTTAGCTAACTAGACAATCAGATGTACAGTGGCTATACAGTATTATACAAGTCTAAATTTAGTCTAGCTTTCCAACCCTTCAGTATGCATATTGTATATAGTTCTCTGCAAGCCTATGAAATGTTCTATTTTGTCTTCATTATTTTGTCAGAATGCAGCAGAATGCTTCATTTGTATGTGAAAATCACAAAGAAATCTTTTCTGGCGGAGGATGACCCCCCTACAGGGGTTTGGTTTACAAACTTTCAGCCCCACCTAAAACAAATTCACCAGCCGTCACTGATTATGACGCATTCTCATTTTAGGCAGAGTATAAGACAATACTTTCTTAACAGTATAATTGTAACCAAGAATAAGTCTTCAAATGACAATATTCAAATACTAACGTTGTTGGGTAAGACAGAATTTGGTTTTATTCTGAATCCAGTGAAACAGATTGGTGGTTTTAGCTGATATAAAGACTTTCAGGTGTTTGTTTAAGTATTTGGCAGACGCTTTTATCCAAAGCGACATACATAAAAAATACATAAAAAACAATAACTGTAAACATGATAATTTAAGGGAAGAATGTAATACAAAAGTGTCAAGACAGAATAAACTCTCTGCTGCTGCAGCAACAGAGATATAGTCTATAGGTCCCTAAGATATATAGATATCTAATGTATTCATACATTGTTTATGTAGGATATACGCGTGTATATATAACCTCATCTTATTGTTTCTTCAACTTAAAAATAGGTGACCGTTTTTTTCCCCCTTCTCTGGGATTATATTCCCAGTTTTGATCTCGGACGTCTGGTCACTTATAGCGTATAAGAATATTCTATTACTGTTAAGCAAACTATGAATAATAAAACACGCCAAAACATGTGTCCTTTATCATAGCTACACGTATGACGAAAAAGCGTGTGAAAATCAGTGGTATTCAGTGAGGTAAGATGAATTAAATGCGCTGACAGTTCATTGCTCCTGCCAAATGAAGTGCACTGAGTGGAGCGGATCACCACTCCAAGATGGCGGCTCCGAGTCTCGTCAGCGCCAGTAGGCAGTAGCGCTCGATGCTGCGTCTACTTATAAGATGTCTATGCGAACTACTACTATTATTATTCTGTCTGGCTTGAGGTTAGCCTCGCCAAGCTTTTTTTAATTATTTATTTTGTAAACCTTTATTTATAATGTTCAACATTTACATACAATCAAGAAATAATAATAATCAATTCAAGTACAGAAACAGTACAAAACAGCGCCAGGGGGTTGTAAACTCAATAAAGTAAGTAAAATGGAATGCAAAATATATATATGTAACAAAATGTGAAGCCATAGGCTCACGCAAGTTCTATAAATAATCCAAATTTGGAACACAGCATCATAGTTTTCACAGCTTTTTGGTTGTTAGACGTAGAGAGCGTTTTAAAGTACAGTTCGAATTCTTTTTTTAAAGGCACAAAAAACAGGTCGGGTATTGAGAAACTTACATTTATGGATATAAAACTTAGCCAATAGTATATAATGAGGTTGCAAAGGTAAAAAAAAATTTCAATTTTTTTTTCCATCCATCCATCCATTTTCTACCGCTTGTCCCTTTTGGGGTCGCGGGGGGTCGCTGGAGCCTATCTCAGCTACAAATGGGCGGAAGGCGGGGTACACCCTGGACTTCATGCAGTGTAAATCCAAATAGCACATCTTTAAAAAAAAGCACACATTTGTCATGAATATTTTCCAGGATGAAACGACAGATGCCCTGCCATAGTGATCGAGTGCTTTTCACAAGTTAGCCTCACCATACTAGCAAGCGGTGGGCGCGCAGGTCCTTTAAAACGGTCTCCATGACAACAACAGCCCGGAAGTGGCTCCATTTTTGCACTTATTGCCTGTATAAAAATAAATAAAATACTGCATGATGAAGGACAACTTGATACGAACTACTACTATTATTATTCTGACTGGCTTGAAGTTAGCCTCGCCATGCCAGCAAGCGGTGGGCGCGCGGGTCCTTTAAGCCGGTCTCCATGGCAACAACAGCCCAGAAGTGGCTCCATTTTTGCACTGATTGCCTGTATAAAAAGAAAATACTGCATGCTGAAGGACAACTTGATACGAACTACTACTATTATTATTGTGGCTGGCTTGAGGTTAGTCTCGCCATGCTAGCAAGCGTTGGGCGCGCGGTTCCTTTAAGTCGGTCTCCATGGCAACAACAGCCCGGAAGCGGCTCCATTTCTGCACTGATTGCCTGTCAAAAAAAAAAAAAATACTGCATGCTGAAGGACAACTTGATAGGAACTACTACTATTATTATTGTGGCTGGCTTGAGGTTAGTCTCGCCATGCTAGCAAGCGTTGGGCGCGCGGTTCCTTTAAGTCGGTCTCCATGGCAACAACAGCCCGGAAGCGGCTCCATTTCTGCACTTATTGCCTGTCAAAAAAATGACATACTGCCTGCTGAAGGACAACTTAATAAGAACTACTACTCCGTTTGTTTTCAGGCGTCGCACCGTTTCTATTCATGCACTGACACCGCCTTCCGGTTCCTTGGCTTTACCGGCCTTTCCGGTAAGTTCTGTTTCGGGGAGTTGAAGCAGCAGTCGAGGGAGAGAGACACCGGCAGGAACAAGCATGGCCACCGACCGGGACCCTTCTTTCAGCGTCAAGCTCGCCCAGCTGCTGCTGCTGTCTACATACTGGGGCATGCAGATCTGGGTCACCTTTATTTCAAGTTAGTACCACACACACATGCTAAAGTTTTAGTATCATGCTGCCATGTTGTGATATGCAAACAATATTGCATATTTATCAACAATATTGCCGATTTATCAACGATCTCACATCCTGTTGCGTGCCACATATCGGCACCACCGCGCCAAGAACAGGGTAAGCGGTAGGGAATGGATGAGACAATTTTAATTTGAAGATGTGTGTGAGTGAAAGTGTGCGAGAGGTAGCAAAAAAAACGAGGCGTGTTCTGGATTGTGTGTTATGATATTTATCCTGTCACTGCAAGAAGGAAGTAGGGCAAAGGTGACTTCATGATCCACTTTCTTACTGTAATGTTTAAAACCAGGTTTTTAATCAAAGTTTTTGGTTTGTTGTCACAAAGGATGGGTAATGTTTACATCTGAACCGATATCAGGAACTTATAAAAAGGTGCAGGTGCTTAAAATTTTTAAAAACATACTAATTTTGTTGAAAAGCAATGCTTTTTTAAAAAAAATTCTAACAGACTTTTGCGACATGCAAGTTGTACATTTTAGTTTAGTTTATTATCATTTTTTCGGTCAGTGGTCAACAAAATAAACACGCAGTTTTACATTCATAAATTGACAATTTTACAGACCGAAAGGGTTTAGGCTGAAGTTAAGCACTTATTTTGCTTAACCCTATAAATAATTTTAGATGGGGGGCCACATGGAGAAAAATCTACTCCCAAGCGGGCCGGACTGGTAAAATCACGGCACGATAACTTAAAAATAAAGACAACTTCAGATTGTTTTCTTTGTTTAAAAATGGAGCAAGCACATTCTGGAAATCTACAAATCATAGCTGGGTTTTTTTTTTACACTTACATGTTGCAGTTATAGTATTCTATCTTTCTTTGTCGTTATTTATATTTTCTAAATAAATGATGTGATAATGTTCATCAGTAAACTTATTGGTGTTAATTTTCAATCTATCAAAATTAAAAAAATATATCAAAATCAAATTACAGGATGTTATTTATATCGTTTCATTTTCCTCGACTGGTGCACTAACATCATGTGGTTTATTTTGTAGAAGAGAACGTTCATGTTTTTAAGAGCAGGCTTAAGATCCACCTTTTTGATTTGGCTTTTACCTGATATTAATTATTGTATTGAAGTCATTTGTATTTTACTTTTCATCCTATTAGTTATGCAAAATGTTATTTAGTTGTATTTATTTATTTACTGTATATTCATTTAATTTTTTTCTATCAATCTTCATATGTCCTACTTGTATTTTATTCTTTATCCCTACTCATGGTTCTCACCATTTTACATGTTTTATTATTTTTATTTTCCAACGTTCCTCAGATGAGCCATCTGCCTCAGGGGTTATCGGCCGTGCTTGTGTCAGCGTCCTGGTGGCCATGGTCTGATGACCTCCTGGTGCAGATGACCCCTGTGATAGTGTTTACTCACATGTCCCCTCTGTACTCAGGCATGCAATCATTTGTCCATATAGTTGCATGTGTGTGTATGGTAAGGGTCACCGGGGTATTGTTTTTAACTTTGTAAAGCACTTTGCGTTGCAATATTTGTATGTATGAAAAGCACTTTATAAATAAAGTGTGATTGATTGATTGATAAAGCGCCAGAAAAAAACTACACACCTAAGTTTTTGTTTGATACCGTCACGGCATTATTGCAAAAACTCTGAAACCAAAATAGCGCGATATCTACACTAGTGTTACACCCCGAGGAATTTATGTTCAGAATTTCAGGGTTTGTGAACGCACCTCGCTTACCTAAGTGTGTGATTGTTTAATGAGGAAGTGACGTTCAGAATCCTAATACAGTTTACAAAGAGCATCGGAGTGTGTGCTACTAAATTAGGCAATATCACATTAAGAACTTGTTACGGGTGCCTGAGTCTGCATTCGTTTGGCCACTTTTTTCCCCCCGGTGTGGGAAAATCCTGACTTGTCACATGACTTTTTTTTAAAGAAGTATGAACTTCAGGGAAAATCCTGACTTG